>NC_091283.1:178252937-178553771 GCF_032444005.1 Ranitomeya imitator | reverse complement strand
ATGTGTGTAAAAGAATAAGTCTTATTTTTACATGAAAACAATGTTAATGCTACATTAATTATTCATTTTCTTCCAACTTTGTTAAACCCAGAAGCAACTGGTGTGAAATGTAGGAATAAAGCGACCCCCTAATTCCTACATTAGGCTGGACCCCCCACACAGGACATGCAGTTCTATATAAATCTACTATTAATATAATACTATGCAACTTATCTAATATTTTCTATATGACAAATGGGATATATATATATATATATATATATATATATATATATATTACTATAAATCATGCAATTCAGAGTATCTCAAGCTTAGAATTTATTTTGACTGTTCAATCTATGCAAAATAGGCAGAAATAGGTGATGTAAGTGGGATCAGTATTCTAGATACTGATAGAAGCAGCAGCTATGTAGTAATTGTGAAAAGCAGAAAGGTATGAATTGTATGAAAATGTAGAAATGATAACTCTAAAATGCGAAATTAAATAAAATGCTAAAAAAAATGGGAAAAAAATTACAAATAATAAAACAATGCGGATAATATTAAATGAAACAAAATGTGGATATAAATAATATATTGTGTTTGATAAATAATAAAACAATAATAATAATTTTTATTTATATAGCGCCAACATATTCCGCAGCACTTTACAATAAGCGGGGACATGTACAGACAATAAATTCAGTATAAGTTAAGATAGTTTAAACAGTGACATTAGGGGTGAGGTCCCTGCTCACAAGCTTACAATCTACAAGGAAATGGGGGGACACAATAGGTGAAAAGTGCTTGTTATTTCAGGTCTGGCAACAATGCAGATAATAGAGTGTGGATATAATAATAATAATAATAATATCATCACACTCCCCGCCCCCCAGGGCTCAGTGCACACTGTTGCATCTGGGGGACACAGCCACAGGTTCCCATTGTGCCCTCCATGAATGTGGTGCAGGAGAGTGGGGGTCGCAGACATGTGTAGGGGCTGGGGAGTATTTGGGGACAATGCCGACCTCTGTTACTTCTGTGCATTGGACAAAGAGCAGCCTGCCAGCGGCGGGGGGACATTAGCATGAGCACAATGGGCGGACGCGGCCCCCGGGGGCCATGGTGGGCAGACACGTGTATGGGTATGTCCTCATTCTGGAGGAGACCACCAGCGCTGTGTGATGCTGCTGAGGAGCCCCCTGGAGGTCAGCTGATGCTGCGGCCCCTCTCCCCCCTCCTGCTCCCACCCTGCACCATCACTCCACACTGGGACAGCAGAGGAGCAGCACCTCAGCCTGGACACTACAAGCCCCAGCAAGCCACTGACCACTGAGCCATCATTGTTGCTCCACTTCACTGCCACTTTTTTTAATCACTACTCTCTCCAGAATCTTGATTACTGCTCCACCCTGTGCATTGGTGCTCTGTATCACTGCTCCAGCTGACACTGGTCCCCTCAATATCGCTGTGCCAGAAGACAAGTGACCACCGAGGCATCATCACCACCTGTCACTGGCACCTCGACCTCACTGCTCCACCAAGAGCCCCAGGAGCTCAGTGACACCCGAGGCGGCTCTTGTCCCACAGTCCGCACCTGCCTGCGGGGGATGAGGCTCGCTGGCCGCCAATAGAGGCCGTGTATTCGTTGTGTGGTGGGCACAGTGGGCACCATGCTGCTGGAGAGAGTGAGGAGCAGCAGCCAGCAGTCCGCAGACATGTGCGGCTTCCCCGGCTCCGCAGGTAAGAGGCTCCGCAGGTGAGATGCTCACTAAGAGGCTCCGCAGGTGAGAGGCTCCGCAGGTGAGATGCTCACTAAGAGGCTCCACAGGTGAGAGTCTCCGCAGGTGAGAGTCTCCGCAGGTGAGAGTCTGCGCAGGTGAGAGTCTGCGCAGGTGAGAGTCTCCGCAGGTGAGATGCTCACTAAGAGGCTCCGCAGGTGAGAGTCTCCGCAGGTGAGAGTCTGCGCAGGTGAGAGTCTCCGCAGGTGAGAGTCTCCGCAGAGTCTGCGCAGGTGAGAGTCTCCGCAGGTGAGAGTCTCCGCAGAGGCTCCGCAGGTGAGATGCTCACTAAGAGGCTCCACAGGTGAGAGTCTGCGCAGGTGAGAGTCTCCGCAGGTGAGATGCTCACTAAGAGGCTCCGCAGGTGAGAGTCTGCGCAGGTGAGAGTCTCCGCAGGTGAGAGTCTCCGCAGAGGCTCCGCAGGTGAGAGTCTCCGCAGGTGAGATGCTCACTAAGAGGCTCCGCAGGTGAGAGACTCCGCAGAGGCTGGGAGCGGAGAGGGACAGAGCACCTGTCCTCTACTGGATGGCTTCTTTTTACATTACATATTTTTTCTATACATTTTTTTCTACGATAATTGTATTTCGTTTGCTTCCTCAATGCAAGAACGACATAAAACACCGATCGCCTAAAATCGTTTTGAGATAGAAAAAAAAATATATAATTAGAATTTTCAGATTTATCTTGGATTATTAATTTTAATTTCAACATAATACATCAAGAAATAGACGTGGGATCTAGAATGTTATTTCACTACTGGTTAATATAATGATGTCACAGAAACACGTCAATGTGCAGGAAAATGTAGAAACCTGGATTGTACGTCCAATGTCGGCGAGTAACGGATGATGCATAAAGTCACCGCAGAGACCCCCGACCGCCTGATCCCCCGGCAGGTGGATCTATAGTGAGGCGGTGTCGGGTTATATATACACTGACTGTATCTATACATCTAGATATACATTATATATTTATTTCATGTTTAATCCACTTCTATCCGATTCCATTTTTCCCCAGAATGTTTTTTATATTTTTATGACAACTTTGATCATATAGTTAAATACATGTAATAATTTCCATCCGATGATTACAAGAATATCATATTTCTTGTTAACCCTCTTGTTGCCCGATTGACAGCTGCTCCAGGGGCCGTTATCAATTAACCCCAGAGTAACTGGTTCCTGTGACTGGGGGACATGGTGATACTGGCGGGGGACGCGCTGTACATCTGTCCGCAGCCCCCACATCACAGGACGGGCTCAGGGGTCCGCACAGAAGCCAAACAGCCATTATTAGGCCACGTTCACATGTTCAGTGTTTTACATCAGTATTTGTAGCCAAAACCAGGAGTGGGTGATAAATACAGAAGTGGTGCATATGTTTCTATTATACTTTTCCTCTAATTGTTCCTCTCCTGGTTTTGGCTACAAATACTGATGTAAAATACTGACCAAATACTGCTCGTGTGAACGTGGTCTAATAGTGCTGCATTCAGGGGTAAGGCAATATATCAATATAAGGATCATTTATAGCACTTTTTGTTTTATCCAAGTGTCTTCATATCCCATAGAGCCAGCCATCTAGCTCTCCCTTACTGCGGTCACATTGCTCTGTTATCTTACACTCCATGTTATACATTATTACATATCTTGTCATTGAATAAATTTGTATTTGAGATATAGAACATAAAAGATAATGCAATTGTAAGAAATATTCATAGAAAGGGTATTGTTATATGCAGATAATAACGTGTCCAGACTAGTGAGCCTAGTGTTACTGCAAAATTAAGATAGATAGATAATAATAAATAGATAGATAGATGATAATAGATGATAGATAGATAGATAGATAGATAGATAGATAGATAGATAGATAGATAGATGAATGATAGATGAATGATAGATGGATGATAATAGATAGATGATAAATAGATAGATAGAGTATAGATAAATTAATTCAACACTTTTGATGCAAAAATAGATGCAAAGCCCCCAATGTATCACCAAAGCCGCTTACAAAAAGAACTAAAAAAAATGAAGTCAGTACTCTAAAATCAGATTGTGAGAAAACGATTTTTAAGCAGTCCATGCATTCAGACCACAAATAGAACGATGACAGATAATAGAGAGATGATAAATAGATAGATAGAGGATAGATATTATATAGATAGATAATAGGTAGATAGATAGTTATGAGATAGATAGATGATAGATATTGGATAGATAGATAATAGATAGATGATAGATAGATAGATAGATAGATAGATAGATAGATAGATAATAAATAGATATAGGATAGATAGAGGATAGATAGATAGATAATAGATAGATAGATAGATAATATATAGATAGATAATAGATAGATAATAGATAGATAGATAGATAGATAGATATAGGATAGATAGATAGATAGATGATAGATAGATAGATGGATAGATATAGGATAGATAGATAGATGATAGATATATAGATAATAGATATATAGATAATAGAGAGATAGATAGATAGATAGATAGATAGATATTAGATAGATGTAGGATAGATAGAGGATAGATAATATAGATATTCAGAAAGACAGAGGAATTACATATATAATTTATAAAGAAAACAAGACTGATAAATGTAGAATACAGAGCTGGAGAGAGTGAGAGAAATAGGGGTTAGATAGATATGGGAGAGAGATAGATGATAGATGATACATTCAGCTCTTCCCATATTTCTATGAGCCCCTTGTGTGTGTTTGCCTCTATTGCCCCCCAGTGTGATGCCCCTCTGCCAGTTATGGCACTGACACAATTCACCCTGCAGCTTCTTCTACCTGAGAGGTGCAGGTTTCCCAGATTTGCTGCATGAGCGAGTGTCTGTCGGAGCAGTCCCTGCCCCCAATGCTACACCATGGGATATAGAATGATTAGACCCCCAACATGGACCCCAACACCTCCTGCAACCAAATGACAGGTGACTCCATACAGAATAGATTTCTGAAGAGTTTATCGCCAGCTGCATATTAAGGTATGTCTGGAGTCTCATACTTTACCTAGATGGATCGATGGAAGATACATAGAAGGATATGGGATAGATTAATATATATATGTGTATATGTGTATATATGTATGTATATACATTCACACACATCTTATTGAAATATAGATCTGCAATAGATATGATTCATAGACAGATACATAGATGATCAATATGAGAGATGGAATATATATCATATACCTGTCACATCACCTGTTATATTCATACTATAGCTGTCATTTATGTGTGTGTATATATTACAGATATAATATCTATCAATCTATTTTCTATCTAAAAACTTTAAAATCTCGTATTCTTTATCTAGATGGATGATATAAGAGACAGATAAATAAACAGGAAATAGATATACACATATATAATATATATATATATATATATATATATACACAGATTGCTTTGAAATACATAAATATGAAATATCTGGATAGCCAATGTCCATCTGTGATCCATTATCCATCCTACCATCTTTCTAATATTTTCTTTCCAACAATTACAGCCCAGTATTTATCTTACCAATATTTATCCGAGTTTTTTCTCTTTCCAATACCTGTTCAATACATATTGAAATATAAATATCTTTCCCATATCTGTCTATAATTTCTATATCTCATAAATACCTACATATCTATTTATCCACCTCATATCTAATGTTTGTCTAAAATCTATATCTCATATCTGGATATCCTAATATCCATCTATCCCATATCTATCTATCTATCTATCTATCTATCTATCTATCTATCTATCTATCTATCTATCTATCTATCTATCTATCTATCTATCTATCTCTATCTATATTTCTATTTATCTAATATCCATCTATCACATATCTATCTATCTATCTATCTATCTATTTATCTATCTATCATCTATGTATCTATCATCTCTGTATCTATCTATCTATCCATCTATCTATCTATCTATCTATCTATCTATCTATCTATCTATCTATCTATCTATTATTATTATAATTTGTAAAGCGCTGCGGAATATGTTGGCGCTGTATAAATAAAATTATTATTATCTATCATCTATGTATCTATCGACCATCTATTATCCATCTATATTTCTATTTATCTAATATCCATCTATCACATGTCTATCATCTATCTCATATCTATCTATCTATCTATCTATCTATCTATCTATCTATCTATCTATCTATCTATCTATCTATCATCTATTATCTATCTATCTATCTATCATCTATTATCTATCTATCTATTATCTATCTATCTTTCTATTTATCTATTTATCTATCTAATATCCATCTATCACATATCTATGTATCATCTATCATCTATCTATCTATATATCTATCTATCATCTCTGTATCTATCTATCTATCTATCTATCTATCTATCTATCTATCTATCTATCTATCTATCTATCTATCTATCTATCTACCATCTATAGTTTTGTAGTGTGTCCTTTCTCCTCCCCATCTGTGTACATTGTATATGGAGTGCTACTACAAGTTACCTGCTCACATCATTAACCCTTAATAGACAGTTGAAGCTAATGCTTGCAATTAACCCTTTCCTCTCTAAACAAAAAAAAAGCTGTGAAAATAGCAGGAGGAGATGAAGAGTCGTCCATTGTGCAGCATCCCCCCTTCCTCCCTCATTAATCACCCTCATCCTCATTTTATGGTATTAGTGTCGTCCGACTCCTTCAAAAGTGCCAGATCAATAAGGCGTAAAATTATTATTAAAGACTAAAAGTTGGATATAACGGTGAAACATCTCCCACCTTTCACCAAAATGTGTTTCATATACTCACAAAATGTAGGCAAATGGGACATTGATTTTGAATTCATCCTCAGCATACACCTCAGCACTAGACTTGATTTCCCCAGACGCCTTTTTACTCCAAAGATCAGTGTCAATAAAATTTATCAGGGTTCTGACTAACTGAGCTTTTATCGAGCTGCCCACGGCTTCCAGGGTAAACTGTTATTCCAGGGCCTAGGCCACAGAGACTTAACCCTCACTGTGCCGGCCCTACCCCACTCCCACGCCTTGTACCCTGGAGGGCGGTGTGGGGTGAACACCTATGGCCAGGAGGAGCAAATGCCCTGGGGATCAAACCTCTCAGTACAGGGCCTCCTGGTCTCTTGGCATTGTATGTGGCACTGTATGGTGATAATACTATTGTGGCACTGTATGGCGGTAATATTATTTTGAAACAGTATGGCGGTAACACTATTGTGGCGGTAATATTATTTTGAAACAGTATGGTGATAATACTATTGGGGCACTGTATGGCGGTAATATTATTTTGAAACAGTATGGCTGTAATATTATTGTGGCACTGTATGGCAGTAATATTATTTTGAAACAGTATGGCGGTAATATTATTTTGAAACAGTATGGCGGTAATATTATTGTGACACTATGGCAGTAATATTATTGTGATACTGAATGGCGGTAATATGACACTATATGGAAATATTGTGGCACTTGTATGGCGGTAATATTATTGTGGCACTGTATGGCGGTAATATTATTGTGGCACTGTACAGTAAATTTATTGTGGCACTGAATCACTGTAATATTGTTGCACTGTATAACAATGTTATTTTGGTACTGTATGGCGATATTGTGGCACCGTATGGCGGTAATAACATTGTGGCACTGTATGGCAGTAATATTATTGTGACACTATGGCAGTAATATTATTGTGACACTGTATGGCGGTAATATGACACTATATGGAAATATTGTGGCACTATATGGTGGTAATATTATTGTGGCCCTATATGGAAATATTACTGTGGCACTGTATGGCGATATTATTGTGCCACTGAATGGTAATATTATTGTGGCACTGTACAGTAAAGTTATTGTGGCACTGAATCGCTGTAATATTGTTGCACTGTATGACAATGTTATTTTGGTACTGTATGGCGATATTATTGTGGCACTGTATGGCAATGTTATTGTGGCACTGTCGTACTATTGTGTCACTGTTTGACAATATTATTGTGACACTGTATAGTATTGTGGCACTGTATTGAAATGTTATTGTGGCACTGTTTGGCAGTTGTACTATTGTGTCACTGATGATAATATTATTGTGGCACTGTATGGCAGTGCTAACCAGGCATGAACCCTTTTGCTTACTGCCAGGGGAGACACCAGTAAGTAAATAAAGTTAGGTTAGCAATCTGACCCTTTGCCCTAGGTAAAAGAAAGTCTAGGTACAACTCTATGGCAGTATATTTTATACAGTACACAACAGTATATGTTGTGTGAATACTCTTGGATATTTTGTGAGCACTATTTGTCCATATTATATTGATTCTATATGGTACTGATGGTAGCATTTCATGGGTACAGTATGTTAAGAAATGTTATCCAGTTTCCATCAGTATATTTTCTGCAGATATTTTTTGAGTACTATATAGCGGTATTATACAGATTCCATTTGGTAGTAATATTATATGGTCACTATATGATGGTATGTTTCATACAGTACAGAGCAGTATGTGTTCTGTGGGCAAATAATGCTATTTTTTTTAATACCATATGGCAGTATTAAAAATTGTAGCTTCTATATTTTACTGTTATGGGACACTAATGGTAGTGTTATGTGTACATTTAGTATGTGTTACCCATAATATAGGAATGTATACTATGTGGTATAGCAGCATAATATTTGAGTACTATACTATATGATACTGTTATTTTATATACTGGCGTACTATATCCAGTATATTCTCTGATCACAGTAAGATATTGAGTTCTACATAACAGTATTATATATTGATTGTATATGGTACTGTTATTTGGAAACTACACTGTAGGGGCACTGTATGATAGTATAATTCAACCAGTATATAGCTATATATTTTTTTTGGAACACGGTAAGAAAAGGTTTTCGAGTACTATATGGCAGTATTCCATATTTGAAGTGGTACTGTTCTTTTGTCATTACATGGTAGTGTTATGTGGATACTGTATGGCAGTATATTTTATCTTCTATAGAGGAGCACATGTTCTGTTGGAACAGTAGCACATTTTTTTTAGTAAAATCCAATATATAGCAGTATATGTTCTATGTGGCGGTATAATTTGGGTTCTTTAGGAAACTTATATGGAGACTATTTTGGTTTTGTTATGTGGGTACTGTATAGCAGTATTAATTATCCAGAATATAGCAGGATATTATTTAAGTGCTATATAACATTATTATTAGGGTTCTGTATAGAACGGCTATGTGGACACTATATAATGGTACTATTATGTGGGTACTTTAAAGTAGTATAAATCGAGTCTATAGCATACATGTTCTGTGATGCACTAAAGAGCACCATGTGATGGTATTAGTAAGTTTTTATGTGGAACTGTTATTTACCCACCATATGGTACCATTATGTGGTTACTGTATGTGGGTAGTATACAATTATTAGTGTATACTATGGCAGTATATTTCATGTGAATGCAGTACACTATTATTTGAGTGCTATATGGCACTACTATTAGGGCTCTATATAAACCTGTGATCTGGATACTATATGGTACCATTATATGGGTACTGTACGGCAGTATGAATTACCAAGTAGATAGCATGCATGTTCTCTGACACACCAAAGAGCACCTGATGGTGGTATTATTTGGGGTCTATATAGAACGGTTATTTGGACATTATTTCCGTAGCTGTGTCTTTGACCGCCACAATGACTTTATGGAAGATCACAATGTAGGAATGTTACATTTGCTTTGAGATCTACCCATAGATCTAAAGATTCTTTATCCATTACAGTCAATGGGGATCATCCAGAATGAGGATCAATGAGGGGGTCCTAACAAGATCTACATCAATAATCCATTCTGAGAGACACTAGTGTAACGGGTGAGGGGTCTGGTTGTGGTAAATGGGAAATGATCTTATAGATTTTCATTTTTTTTAATTTAATGTTACAATATATTTATATCGATTAAAAGTATTTTTTATTATTTAAAAAAGTCAGGATTTGATTTTCTTAATATATTAATGGCATTTAATGAAATTCTTTATTTGGTTGTAACGCTTTCATATACATGAATTATATGATAATAGAAGTGTTCGCTCTTGGGCTCAGGATATAATCACATGAATGATCGGAGAGGACGTCTTCCATGCCAGGCTCAGACTGGCCCATAGGGTAACAGGGGAATCCTCCGGTGGGCCCCTGTGCAGATCTGGGCCCCCAATCCCACTGTATGAGCAGTACTTGACATAATTCAATTGATTCTGTACAGAAAAAAGCAGCATCTCATCATTCATTAATCAAACTACCCAATGTATTATTATATAGTGTAATATTTGTATGCAGGTGAAAAGTGGGCCCCCAAAGTCAATGTTACTGGTTGGCCCTTGGCACCCCAGTCTGACACTGCTGGCAGCTATATACTGTATGTAAGGACTGGACCGGCACCAGGGCCCATGGGTCGCAGACTCATAACGCGCCTGACCATGGCCAGTATAGCGCTTGATTAGAGAGATGGTCGTGGGACCACCGAGCCCAATGGGGCCTGGCATTGCCAAGACTACCTGGTGCTGACCCGCTCACCCCAACCCTGTGTAATCATACTAGACATTGAATGGGGGATATCTCTTCCAAAATGGCAAACCCCAAACCAACATAACTGCACGTTTAGTGAATCTGAATTAGCTCAACACTTTCCTTCAAACGTAGCAGAGCTGAGTATGTTATGTAAAGATTTCCTGTGTAGCAGAGCTGTGTGTGCTATGTCACTGTTTCCTATGTAGCAGAGCTGTGAGTGCTATGTCACTATTACCTATGTAGCAGAACTGTGTATGCTATGTCACTATTTCCTATGTAGCAGAGCTGTGTGTGCTATGTCACTATTTCCTATGTAGCAGAGCTGTGTGTGCTATGTCACTATTTCCTATGTAGCAGAGCTCTGTGTGCTATGTCACTATTTCCTATGTAGCAGAGCTGTGTGTGCTATGTCACTATTTCCTATGTCGCAGAGCTATGTGCTATGTCACTATTTCCTATGTAGCAGAGCTGTGTGTGCTATGTCACTATTTCCTATGTAGCAGAGCTGTGTGCTATGTCACTATTTCCTATGTAGCAGAGCTGTGTGTGCTATGTCACTATTTCCTATGTAGCAGAGCTGTGTGTGCTATGTCACTATTTCCTATGTAGCAGAGCTGTGTGTGCTATGTCACTATTTCCTATGTAGCAGAGCTGTGTGTGCTATGTCACTATTTCCTATGTAGCAGAGCTATGTGCTATGTCACTATTTCCTATGTAGCAGAGCTGTGTGTGCTATGTCACTATTTCCTATGTAGCAGAGCTGTGTGCTATGTCACTATTTCCTATGTAGCAGAGCTGTGTGTGCTATGTCACTATTTCCTATGTAGCAGAGCTGTGTGTGCTATGTCACTATTTCCTATGTAGCAGAGCTATGTGCTATGTCACTATTTCCTATGTAGCAGAGCTGTGTGTGCTATGTCACTATTTCCTATGTAGCAGAGCTGTGTGTGCTATGTCACTATTTCCTATGTAGCAGAGCTGTGTGCTATGTCACTATTTCCTATGTAGCAGAGCTATGTGCTATGTCACTATTTCCTATGTAGCAGAGCTGTGTGTGCTATGTCACTATTTCCTATGTAGCAGAGCTGTGTGCTATGTCACTATTTCCTATGTAGCAGAGCTGTGTGTGCTATGTCACTATTTCCTATGTAGCAGAGCTGTGTGCTATGTCACTATTTCCTATGTAGCAGAGCTGTGTGTGCTATGTCACTATTTCCTATGTAGCAGAGCTGTGTGCTGTCACTGTTTCCTATGTAGCAAAGCTGTGTGTGCTATGCCAATATTTCCTGTGTAGCAGAGCTGTGTGTGCTATGTCACTATTTCCTATGTAGCAGAGCTGTTTGTGCTATGTCACTATTTCCTATGTAGCAGAGCTGTGTGTGCTATGTCACTATTTCCTGTGTACAGAGCTGTGTGTGCTATGTCACTATTTCCTGTGTAGCAGAGCTGTGTGTGCTATGTCACTATTTCCTGTGTAGCAGAGCTGTGTGTGCTATGTCACTATTTCCTATGTAGCAGAGCTGTTTGTGCTGTCACTGTTTCCTATGTAGCAGAGCTGTGTGTGCTATGTTACTGTTTCCTATGTAGCAAAGCTGTGTGTGCTATGTCACTATTTCCTGTGTACAGAGCTGTGTGTGCTATGTCACTATTTCCTGTGTAGCAGAGCTGTGTGTGCTATGTCACTATTTCCTATGTAGCAGAGCTGTGTGTGCTATGTCACTATTTCCTGTGTAGCAGAGCTGTGTGTGCTATGTCACTATTTCCTATGTAGCAGAGCTGTGTGTGCTATGTCACTATTTCCTATGTAGCAGAGCTGTTTGTGCTATGTCACTATTTCCTGTGTACAGAGCTGTGTGTGCTGTGTCACTATTTCCTATGTAGCAGAGCTGTGTGTGCTGTCACTATTTCCTATGTAGCAGAGCTATGTGCTATGTCACTATTTCCTGTGTACAGAGCTGTGTGTGCTATGTCACTATTTCCTGTGTAGCAGAGCTGTGTGTGCTATGTCACTATTTCCTATGTAGCAGAGCTGTGTGTGCTATGTCACTATTTCCTATGTAGCAGAGCTGTGTGTGCTATGTCACTATTTTTTATGTAGCAGAGCTGTGTGTGCTATGTCACTATTTCCTATGTAGCAGAGCTATGTGCTATGTCACTATTTCCTGTGTACAGAGCTGTGTGTGCTATGTCACTATTTCCTGTGTAGCAGAGCTGTGTGTGCTATGTCACTATTTCCTGTGTAGCAGAGCTGTGTGTGCTATGTCACTATTTCCTATGTAGCAGAGCTATGTGCTATGTCACTATTTCCGGTGTACAGAGCTGTGTGTGCTATGTCACTATTTCCTGTGTAGCAGAGCTGTGTGTGCTATGTCACTATTTCCTATGTAGCAGAGCTATGTGTGCTATGTCACTATTTCCTATGTAGCAGAGCTGTGTGTGCTATGTCACTATCTTTTATGTAGCAGAGCTGTGTGTGCTATGTCACTATTTCCTATGTAGCAGAGCTATGTGCTATGTCACCATTTCCTGTGTACAGAGCTGTGTGTGCTATGTCACTATTTCCTATGTAGCAGAGCTGTGTGTGCTATGTCACTATTTCCTATGTAGCAGGGCTGTGTGTGCTATGTCACTATTTCCTATTTAGCAGAGCTGTGTGTGCTATGTCACTATCTTTTATGTAGCAGAGCTATGTGTGCTATGTCACTATTTCCTATGTAGCAGAGCTATGTGCTATGTCACTATTTCCTGTGTACAGAGCTGTGTGTGCTATGTCACTATTTCCTGTGTAGCAGAGCTGTGTGTGCTATGTCACTATTTCCTATGTAGCAGAGCTGTGTGTGCTATGTCACTATTTCCTATGTAGCAGAGCTGTGTGTGCTATGTCACTATTTCCTATGTAGCAGAGCTGAGTTTGCTATGCAACTATTTCTATTGTGCCTTAAGATAAAAAGTAGATGCACTAGCAGTCCTATGAAAAGACATATCTAGATTTATAGAGGCCTAGCTACGGTGGGGGGACTGGCTTGGCATGGGTCCTAAATATTAATACAAGGGGGGGTGCCAACAAGTCCCTCTGCCTTGGCTAGGGATTTAGCTAAAGAGCAAAGGCAATGGACCAAATCTTTGCTTTGGATAAATTAAATCCTAACCACTACCAGTTACCATTTAAAGTGCTCTATTAAATTACATCCTGTACTCTGCTACCTCTTTACAATGCTGTACAGCTCTGCTACATCTGTATCTTTCCCTATATAGCTCTGCTACCTCTCTTTACGGGGCTGTACAGCTCTGCTACATCTGTATCTTTCCCTATATAGCTCTGCTACCTCTCTTTATAATGCTGTACAGCTCTGCTACAGCTGTATCTTTCCCTATATAGCTCTGCTACCTCTCTTTACAATGCTGTACAGCTCTGCTACATCTGTATCTTTCCCTATATAGCTCTGCTACCTCTCTTTACAATGATGTACAGCTCTGCTACATCTGTATCTTTCCCTATATAGCTCTGCTACCTCTCTTTACAATGCTGTACAGCTCTGCTACATCTGTATATTTCCCTATATAGCTCTGCTACCTCTCTTTACAATGCTGTACAGCTCTGCTACATATGTATCTTTCCCTATATAGGTCTGCTACCTCTATTTACAATGCTGTACAGCTCTGCTACATCTGTATCTTTCCCTATACAGCTCTGCTACCTCTCTTTACAATGCTGTACAGCTCTGCTACATCTGCATCTTTCCCTATACAGCTCTGCTACCTCTCTTTACAATGCTGTACAGCTCTGCTACATCTGTATCTTTCCCTATACAGCTCTGCTACCTCTCTTTACAATGCTGTACAGGCTCAGCTCTGCTACATCTGTATCTTTCCCTATATAGATCTGCTACCTCTCTTTACAATGCTGTGCAGCTCTGCTACATCTGTATCTTTCCCTATACAGCTCTGCTACCTCTCTTTACAATGCTGTACAGCTCTGCTACATCTGTATCTTTCCCTATATAGATCTGCTACCTCTCTTTACAATGCTGTGCAGCTCTGCTACATCTGTATCTTTCCCTATACAGCTCTGCTACCTCTCTTTACAATGCTGTACACTGCTCTGCTACCTCTCTTTATAATGCTGTATAGCTCTGCTACATCTGTATATTCTTCTACAAGATATTTATTTGGATATTTAGTAGTTATAAGTGACTGATCCGAATTAAGGTTTTCTGAAAGAAGTTAAAAAAAATTGAAATATGAAATAAAAGAAAAATAAATGTGTTTGGTTTTCTTGTAGACATCAGGTAGAATAATTAGAGCCCGGCTTCTGCCTGAGACAATCTCCATTATTCATGTATTTTCTGGCCACATAAAAATGACAGATCGCAGCGGTGGCAATGAGGGTCCTGGGGTGGGGGCTGACGATCATATTGCACATTGGGTGTTGCTGCCATCAGGTGTATGGCGCTCACACGCTCCCCCTGGTGTCCGATGCGCGCACAGCAGCCGCCAGCTCAGCCAGCAGCACTGGTCTTCCTGCAGGAGCTCAGAGGAGCAGCTGTGCCAGCTCCAGGATCCACACTGTGCTGGGACCCCACACTCCAGGACTGCTGCCGGATATTGGGGGGGAAGTGGGGAGGAAGGGGGCAAAGCCCAAGCTTTGGGGAAGAGATGAGAGATGGATCATGCTTTGAAGGAGGTGACACCCAGCAAGGAGTCTGCTAGTGCTGACATGTTGTTTGCTCTTCTGGCTCAGAATGAAGACCTGAGGAAAGGTAGGTGGCCAGCCTGATGGGTGATCCCTACAGTAACAGCAGAGCAGCTGAGGGCTCCAGCCACCACCTGCTCCAGTCATCTTCAGCACCATGGACAAGGCTCCAGGTTACCAGCTACACTGAGAAGAATGTCACCCAATCTATAGACCACAGATTACACCAGATACCATTACCAGGACCCTAAACCAAAGCCACCCCTCAGAATGCCACCCCTCAGAATGCCACCCCTCAGAATGCCACCTCTCAGAATGCCACCCCTCAGAATGCCACCCCTCAGAATGCCCCTGCAACAAAGCCTGGGAAAGGGAGACCCACAGATGCAACAGCAATATAGAAGGATTAGTCCATGTGTTATATACATAGAGGGCTATATGTCTACTTATTAGATGGCACACTGCATTATACTAATCCCTCTGGATGATAACAGTACATGCCCCCGATAATTAACAATGCTATCTAATCCTAGGTTATATCATCTCTATATTCTCCCGTGTAACCAGAATCCTCACTATTCCGATCAGCATGTGCCCTGTTATTATATTCTACTACTGGAGAATACATGTATTTTCTTCTATTCATTATTCTATCAATATACTCAAGGACTATTCTATCCATCGATGTCATTACTGAACTCTGACATATAATAGTAACCAAAATAACTAAATATAATTCAGACAATTAACCTACTAAATTATCAGACTTTCCTTTCAAATCTAAAAAAAAATCACATTCTATTTTATATCTATGATATTACTTTGAATATTTGAATTTTCTAGATATTGTCATTTTTCTATGATTTGATGTATTTGAATGTTCTAGACATTTACATTATTTTTTTCAGATCTTCATTTTCTAGATTTTTTCATTACTTTTCTGTATTTTAAATGTTCTAGAAATTTAAATTACTCTTCTATGATTTTATACATTTTAATTTTCTAGATATTTTCATTCGCAGTCTGATTTTAGTTTTCTAGATATTTCCATTTTTACTCTGATTTTAGTATTCTATTTCATATCTATTCTATATTACTTTCAATATTTGAATTTTCTATATATTTTCATTCTTATTCTATGATTGTAGTTATTTTAATTTTCTATATATTTTCATTCTTACTCTATGATTGCAGTTATTTTAATTTTCTATATATTTTCATTCTTACTCTATGATTGCAGTTATTTTAATTTTCTATATATTTTCATTCTTACTCTATGATTGCAGTTATTTTAATTTTCTATATATTTTCCTTAATTTTTTATTATTTTAGATATTTTAATTTGCTAGATATTCTGTTTTTTTTTTCATTGATTATCCTCATTCTACTTTATCATAATTTATTATACAGTAATTTTTCTCTGATTTTTATATGTTATTCTATAATATTTCATTACATTCTGACGCATTTAATTTTCCTAAGTTAGATTTTTTTTTAAACAAATTCTGTCATATTAACATATCAATAGAAGTTATATTTTACATTTTTTTCTTGTTATATAAATTATATCATCACGTTTTCTATAAAGTTGTTCATTATTGCCATTTTATATCTTACCATATTTTTTTAATCTATCATAGCATTATTTTTCGCTAGATTATTATATATCTATAATAATTATAAGGATTTGTACTTAAATTTAGTATAATATAGAAGGACTGAAAAACATACATGTTATATTCCCTTCTATACTCAGAATCCCTATATCCTACACATCCATGTGCTGTATTTATAATCACCTATATAAACTCCTCTTTATTATGACCATGGTGTAATATAAGGGACTCCTTGTATTATTAACTAAACAAACCCACAATAACAAGATTTCTTCTGTGTATTCTTATCTTTACCATGAGATATATTATATATATATATATATATATATACATATATACACAACACACATACATATACATATATATATATACATACATTATTTATATACATATATATATATATATATATATATATATATATATATATATATATATATATATATAAAATCAGTATGATGTCTAATTCCTGCAATATAGCATTCTTTGCTAACTATTCTTGACAACCAATGCTATCCGATCCTACAAATCTGAGTGCTGCTAATAAATATTAAAAATGACAAAATATATTTTTTTCCAGAGTATATAAAATTAATTAGAGAATCTTAAAAATGGAAAGAAATCAAAGTTATATGCCGATTTATCTACGTGTATATAGCAATAGCAGTATATTTGTAGACTTCACATATAGCATTTAGTGCACACACACACACACACACACACACACACACACACACACACACACACACACACACACACACACACACACACACACACACACGTATGAAGAATAAAGATTAAAAAAGGAGACTTAAGATGCTTCGTAATCTTCAATCATTACAAGCAATATTCTATGACGATTTACTGAAAGGCCGATATATATATATATATTAGAGGCTGGATGTGGATTGTTGGAGGGAGCTGTACGCGGACACGGAGCGTCTCCCCGGTGTTTTGGACACTGCAGTGAATGTCGGGTTAAGGAACTGATCCAACAGGTGATTGTTTTATTATTCTGAACAAGCTTGATTTTTTTTTATTCCAACAGTTATGTGAGATCTAAACAAAAAAAAAAAGAAAAGAAAGATAAATAGAGACAACATTAAAATTTTATCAGACATCAAACAGACAAAAGACAAGAACCGCTGCCTCCATGTGATAGAATAAAGGCAGATCCATAATTAATGGTGCAGAGAAGCTGCTTCCCCCCTGCACTTACCGGGACAGCGCCAATGCATGGAGGGGGGAGATGGATGGATGGATGGATGGATAGATAGTTAGTTAATAGATAGATAGATAATAGATAATAGATAGATAGATAGATAGATAGATAGCTATAGATAGATAATACATAGATAATAAAGATACATATTTTAGTTGTTATTATTATTATTATTATAATTATTATTTATTATTATAGCGCCATTTATTCCATGGCGCTTTACATGTAAGGAGGAGTAACATAATAAAACAAGCACAATAATCTTAAACAATACAAGTCATAACTGGTACAGGAGGAGAGAGGACCCTGCTCAGGAGGGCTCACAATCTACAAGGGATGCGTATATATCAAATAAAAGATAGCAAAAATACATAACACTTTTCTAAAATCTCTGTATCTATCTATATCTCATATCTATGTATCTAATTCTATATCCATTTTCTATCTATAATTTATATACCTATCATTTATCTATCTTCTATCTATCAGTCTAATATTTATCCATATATTATCTGTCCATCTATTATCCATCTATCATCCATCTATTATCTAATTATCTATCTAGCCCATATTTATCTATTATCTATGTATCTATCTATGTATCTATGTATCTATCTATCTATCTATCTATCTATCTATCTATCTATCTATCTATCTATCTATCTATCTGTCTATTCACTATCTATCTATCTATCTATCTATCTATCTATCTATCTATCTATCTATCTATCTATCTAATATGTAGCTATCTATTGGTCACATTACATCCAGGGTAAATCTAGGATATATCATAAAACCAATATAGTTCCTCATCATATACAGGGTTCCCCTCAAAATCCTAGCATCAAACTACCATAGTACAAAGAAGGAGCAATGATCCAGGATATATAATGCTGCGTGCTATCAGTATGGGATATATGGTAGAAATGACACTGGACATCAGATAAAGCTCATTTCCAACATTTTAAACTCTCACCTGGAATTAATGGATATTTGTCTGGATCCCTGTTATTCATTAAAATAATGTCTACCAATTAATTGTCCATCTTTCTAAAGACTCATCAGGTCCCTGTCTGTATCTGTCCTGTACCTGCTTTCTCAATCACTATCTACGATCATCTGTCTAATCTCAGCTGTAAGAACAGGGGGTTCCTATCACACTACTGGGTGTCCCTGCGACCAGCACCTCACATGAGGGACGGAGCAGAACAAACAAATAGCAGACATAAATTAGTGTTCATTACCAATCCAGAATATTGCCATTTAATAATGGCAGATAGCTAAATATAATAATGATTAATATATATATATATACACACAATATAAGAGATCAAGAGTGTATATATATATATATATATATATATATATATATATATATATATATATACTGTATATATAGAAAAGTAATAGGTTTATAGGGAGACAGACATGAGGTATATGGATATTATTTATAAGATGGTTGGTTGAATCCAACATCTCTATACGGATGCATGTCTTATATTTCTAATATCCATCATCTAATATCTTTGTATGATTTTACATGTCTAATATAATATACATCTACAGATAGAAAAATAAAATCAGCACTCTTTATGCAAAGAAGGTTGCAAAGCCCTCAAGGTTATCATCAAAACCTCTTGTGTACAAATACCAAAAAATCTATCAGCTCATATCTAATATATGTGTATATTCATCTTCTCTTGTCTATAAATATGGGTATATACTGTATATATATATATACACACACACACACACACAGTGTCCTATTTCTAAAATTTGTAATTTCTGTAATATCAAATTCTACAATATATATATGTTCCATGGTATAATTAGCGATGGTCACGGAGGTGTGAGCCCATTGTGGTGTATGGGGGCAACTCCGCTCCTGTGTGGTCCTGTAGGCATGACTAGGTGTGCCTGTTGGTGGCCATTGTGTTCTCATTAGCGGGTACATATAATTGTTAGTATCCGTATTTAGGAACAGTCCGGCAGAAGTGTGAGCTGTGCGACTACCACCAGGGTCTATGGAGCCACACACAGATATATAGATATTATTAATAGGTTATTGGAACATTCAGGTTACATATTTTTTCGTTCTTTTGTACAATGTTTGGTCTTTATCAATAACTTTATTTATTTTACTTAATGATATAGCGCCATTAATTTCCACAGCGCTTTGCAGATAATCATCATAATGATTATGTTGATATGCATAAGTCCTTTTTTTATAGTTTTTTTAATATTTTCATAATTTCATAACAGAACTCCACACATTTTTTGGTAATAATCGGATTCTGAATCTCCAACACATCTCATCAGCTTCTATTGGAGAGGAGCATAGACTGAGCTAAATGAGAATTTCCTGCCTGCCCGCAGTCACCACTAGGGGGAGCTGACACTGTATACTGCTAATACATGGAATGTACAAACTCTTTGGCTCCACCTAGTGGTTGCTGCAGGCAGTGAGAAGTCATGGATTTCCTTAGTATTGCACAGGTGATAATTGCATCACCCGCACAGGCAATAATTCCATCACTTGTGCAATACTAAAGGTACCTTCACACACAACGATATTGTTAACAATATCGTTGCTATTTGTGACGTAGCAACGATATCGTTAATGAAATCGTTATGTGTGACAGCGACCAACGATCAGGCCCCTGCTGGGAGATTGTTGGTCGCTGAATAAAGTCCAGAACTTTATTTCATCGCTGGACTCCTGCTGACATCGCTGGATCGGCGTGTGTGACACCGATCCAGCGATGTCTTCACTGGTAACCAGGGTAAACATCGGGTAACTAAGCGCAGGGCCGCGCTTAGTAACCCGATGTTTACCCTGGTTACCATGCTAAAAGTAATAAAAAACAAACACTAGATACTTACCTACCGCTGTCTGTCCTCCAGCGCTGTGCTCTGCACTCCTCCTGTACTGGCTGTGAGCCGGAAAGCAAAGCGGTGACGTCACCGCTCTGCTTTCCGGCTCACAGCCAGTACAGGAGGAGAGCAGAGAAGCAGAGCGCAGCGCTGGAGGACAGACAGCGGTAGGTAAGTATCTAGTGTTTGTTTTTTTTTACTTTTAGCATGGTAACCAGGGTAAACATCGGGTTACTAAGCGCGGCCCTGCGCTTAGTTACCCGATGTTTACTCTGGTTACCGGCATCGTTGGTCGCTGGAGAGCGGTCTGTGTGACAGCTCTCCAGCGACCAAACAGCGACGCTGCAGCGATCCGGATCGTTGTCGGTATCGCTGCAGCATCGCTAAGTGTGAAGGGGCCTTAAGGAAATCCTGTAAACATGACCTGTTGGTGGCTCTTGAGGACCGGAGTTGGGGAACACTGCTTTAGAGGGATTGCCAGGATTTTTTTTCTCTAAAGCTGGATTTTGTTCATATGTTGCTTGTGCGTATTTCAGCTCCAATCTGTATGATCCTGGTATGTTGTGTGGCAGAGGGGATTCCCAGAGCCCAGGTTTGGCTGCTATTTCAGCACCCCCCATAGCTGCTGTATGATCCAGTGACACGGCTCTTGGCTGGAGAATGGACGTTTGTGCTTTCTTCTTGCAGAAATCCCTTTGTGTGCCGGCTGCAATCAACACATCATGGACAGATTTATTCTTAAAGTGTTGGACAGACACTGGCACAGTAAATGCCTCAAGTGCAATGACTGTCAGATCCAGCTGGCCGAGAAGTGCTTCAGCAGGGGGGACAGCGTCTACTGCAAAGACGACTTCTTCAAGTAAGTGTCACTGCCGCCATGTGTGATACCTGTATGAACGCGGCACAAGGAAATATTTAATTTTTTAAGGCATTTTTTCTTTTTTTTAGATCTTTATGGAAATAACCCTACAATTTGCTTCCTAATAAAACAAATGTTGCGTCATTCAATGGCATGATAACAGGGCAGGGCCAATAGGGCCAATTCAAATTTTTCCCCGGTCTACTTGCCTACCTTCATCTACATCATTACCAGAACGTACTCATTTGGAGTACAGATGATGGCAGTGATGGCTCGGTACATCAGAACAATTCCCAGCAGCAGCTTCTCCCCAGAGTTCGTGAGACAGAGGTGCTGAGCTGACCCATCACTGCCATCATCTGTACTCCAAAAGAGTTCCGATATCAATACAACTGAAGGCAAGCAAATATACTGGGGGACGAGCAGGGGTCTGGAAGCAACTTACATCCTATTTTTTTTTTACACGAATGAAGGAAAATCCCCTACTAAAGCTATTTGCAAAGTGTTATAAATATCCAACTCTGAACAAAATTATAAAAAAATAAGCACAGAGTTAAGTTACTCCGTAAGCCTCGGTTACAATTTAAATCGGTCACTGGGCTGCCTGGGCTCAGAGATGAGGTTGGGATGCACCACCCCAGAGAGGGAGAAGAGCAAACGATATATACTGAGGGGTTTTTGGTGTCATTGTGGGGAGTTGGGTTGACCTAGTCGGGTGGGAATGACTCCAAGTTGTAGTTAAAGGAGTCGGGTTGGGGAAGTGGTGGGGAACTACGCAAGGCGAAAACTGCTGGAGAGCTTGTGCCAAGCAGGGCAGAAGCTGCCAAAAGTAAGTGGCAGGCAGGGCAGAAACTGCCAAAAGTAAGTGGCAGGCAGGGCAGAAACTGCCAAAAGTAAGTGGCAGGCAGGGCAGAAGCTGCTAATAGTAGGTGCCAGGCAGGGCAGAAGCTGCTAATAGTAGGTGCCAGGCAGGGCAGAAGCTGCTTAATAGTAAGTGCCAGGCAGGGCAGAAGCTGATAATAGTAGGTGCTAGGCAGGGCAGAAGCTGCTTAATAGTAAGTGCCAGGCAGGGCAGAAGCTGCTAATAGTAGGTGTCAGGCAGGGCAGAAGCTGCTAATAGTAGGTGCCAGGCAGGGCAGAAGCTGCTTAATAGTAAGTGCCAGGCAGGGCAGAAGCTGCTAATAGTAGGTGCCAGGCAAGGCAGAAACTGCTACTAGTAGGTGCCAGGCAGGGCAGAAACTGCTAACAGTAGGTGCCAGGCAGGGCAGAAGCTGCTAAAAGTAGGTGCCAGGCAGGGCAGAAGCTGCTAATAGTAGGTGCCAGGCAAGGCAGAAACTGCTAATAGTAGGTGCCAGGCAAGGCAGAAACTGCTAATAGTAGGTGCCAGGCAGGGCAGAAACTGCTAATAGTAGGTGCCAGGCAGGGCAGAAACTGCTAATAGTAGGTGCCAGGCAGGGCAGAAACTGTTAAGAGTAGGTGCCAGGCAGGGCAGAAGCTGCTAATAGTAAGTGCCAGGCAGGGCAGAAGCTGCTAATAGTAGGTGCCAGGCAGGGCAGAAGCTGCTAATAGTAGGTGCCAGGCAGGGCAGAAACTGCTAATAGTAGGTGCCAGGCAGGGCAGAAGCTGCTAATAGTAAGTGCCAGGCAGGGCAGAAGCTGCTAATAGTAGGTGCCATGCAGGGCAGAAGCTGCTAATAGTAGGTGCCAGGCAGGGCAGAAACTGCTAATAGTTGGTGCCAGGCAGGGCAGAAACTGTTAATAGTAGGTGCCAGGCAGGGCAGAAGCTGCTAATAGTAGGTGCCAGGCAGGACAGAAGCTGCCAATAGTAAGTGCCAGGCAGGGCAGAAGCTGCTAATAGTAGGTCCCAAGCAGGGCTGAAGCTGCTAATAGTAGGTGCCAGGCAGGGCAGAAACTGCTAATAGTAGGTGCCAGGCAGGGCAGAAACTGCTAATAGTAGGTGCCAGGCAGCGCAGAAGCTGCTAATAGTAGGTGCCAGGCAGGGCAGAAACTATTAATAGTAGGTGCCAGGCAGGGCAGAAACTGCCAAAAGTAAGTGGCAGGCAGGGCAGAAACTGCTAATAGTAGGTGCCAGGCAGGGCAGAAGCTGCTAATAGTAGGTGCCAGGCAAGGCAGAAACTGCTAATAGTAGGTGCCAGGCAGGGCAGAAACTGCTAATAGTAGGTGCCAGGCAGGGCAGAAACTGTTAATAGTAGGTGCCAGGCAGGGCAGAAGCTGCTAATAGTAGGTGCCAGGCAGGGCAGAAGCTGCTAATAGTAAGTGCCAGGCAGGGCAGAAGCTGCTAATAGTAGGTGCCAGGCAGGGCAGAAGCTGCTAATAGTAGGTGCCAGGCAAGGCAGAAACTGCTAATAGTAGGTGCCAGGCAGGGCAGAAGCTGCTAATAGTAAGTGCCAGGCAGGGCAGAAGCTGCTAATAGTAGGTGCCATGCAGGGCAGAAGCTGCTAATAGTAGGTGCCAGGCAGGGCAGAAACTACTAATAGTAGGTGCCAGGCAGGGCAGAAACTGCTAATAGTAGGTGCCAGGCAGGGCAGAAGCTGCTAATAGTAGGTGCCAGGCAGGGCAGAAACTATTAATAGTAGGTGCCAGGAAGGGCAGAAACTGCCAAAAGTAAGTGGCAGGCAGGGCAGAAACTGCTAATAGTAGGTGCCAGGCAGGGCAGAAACTATTAATAGTAGGTGCCAGGCAGGGCAGAAACTATTAATAGTAGGTGCCAGGCAGGGCAGAAGCTACTAATAGTAGGTGCCAGGCAGGGCAGAAACTGCTAATAGTAGGTGCCAGGCAGGGCAGAAGCTACTAATATTAGGTGCCAGGCAGGGCAGAAACTGTTAATAGTAGGTGCCAGGCAGGGCAGAAACTGCTAATAGTAGGTGCCAGGCAGGGCAGAAACTACTTATAGTAGGTGCCAGGCAGGGCAGAAACTGCTAATAGTAGGTGCCAGGCAGGGCAGAAACTGTTAATAGTAGGTGCCAGGCAGGGCAGAAACTGCTAATAGTAGGTGACAGGCAGGGCAGAAGCTACTACTAGTAGGTGCTAGGCAGGGCAGAAACTGTTAATAGTAGGTGCCAGGCAGGGCAGAAACTGCCAAAAGTAAGTGGAAGGCAGGGCAGAAACTGCTAATAGTAGGTGCCAGGCAGGTCAGAAGCAGATAATAGTAGGTGCCAGGCAGGGCAGAAGCAGATAATAGTAGGTGCCAGGCAGGGCAGAAGCAGATAATAGTAAGTGCCAGGCAGGGCAGAAGCAGATAATAGTAGGTGCCAGGCAGGTCAGAAGCAGATAATAGTAAGTGCCAGGCAGGACAGAAGCAGATAATAGTAAGTGCCAGGCAGGGCAGAAGCAGATAATAGTAAGTGCCAGGCAGGGCAGAAGCAGATAATAGGAAGTGCCAGGCAGGGCAGAAGCAGATAATAGTAGGTGCCCAGAAGGGCAGAAGCAGATAATAGTAAGTGCCAGGCAGGGCAGAAGCAGATAATAGTAAATGCCAGGCAGGGCAGAAGCAGATAATAGTAAGTGCCAGGCAGGGCAGAAGCAGATAATAGTAGGTGCCCAGAAGGGCAGAAGCAGATAATAGTAAGTGCCAGGCAGGGCAGAAGCAGATAATAGTAAGTGCCAGGCAGGGCAGAAGCAGATAATAGTAAATGCCAGGCAGGGCAGAAGCAGATAATAGTAAGTGCCAGGCAGGGCAGAAGCAGATAATAGTAGGTGCCCAGAAGGGCAGAAGCAGATAATAGTAAGTGCCAGGCAGGGCCGAAGCAGATAATAGTAAGTGCCAGGCAGGGCAGAAGCAGATAATAGTATGTGCCCAGAAGGGCAGAAACTGCCAAGTGTAAAAACTGAGATTACGTACCACCAGAGACTGTTGATTTGTTGGCTAAGTAGGAGACCACTGTGTCATAGCTGAAAATATGATTGGCACCGTACAGTGAACACTCTCCAGCCACTGTTAAATAAAGTTGGACTATCTGCAACCAGCATGATTCTGTGCCTCGATGTGTAACCATTAAGGTTTTGCCTCTTCAGGGTAGAGTTGGGCTCCTTTAACAGTCCGTGTCACCACATGTGTTGCTGCTGCATTCCTCTATTAGGGTGACCACTAACGCCCCATTTTCCATACAACCCCTGCCATTATAGCCTTATCATAGTATGGAGATGGGTGAGGAGCACGTGAACATTGTTACTCAGGGGTGGAGGCCTCTCCAAATCCACCCCCGAATATGTGCAATAGAAGTGCAGGCAGCTGCCTAAGCTTCTCCCCTGTTACAGTCCCCTCTCTTTTGTGCATGGGGGCATCGCCACTGACTAATGGTGGTAAAACTTGATTGAGGGTCCTAAAACCTCTCTTGTAGGGTTCTAGTAGAGGTTGGGATTGCTCCTAAAAGGAGCCCACAATATGGCAAATAGCTACACCCGATACACAAGATACATTTCTATTATAAATCTGATTATTTCTATTTTTTTGTCTTTAGGAGGTTTGGGACAAAATGTGCAGCCTGCCAACAAGGGATTCCCCCCACCCAGGTGGTGAGGCGTGCCCAGGAGTTTGTGTACCACCTGCATTGCTTCTCCTGCATTGTGTGTAAGCGGCAGCTAGCTACCGGGGATGAGTTTTACCTAATGGAGGATAGTAGGCTGGTGTGCAAGGCCGACTACGAAACGGCAAAGCAGAGAGGTACGGCACTGTGCACACTGCAAGCGGCAATGTCCTACCGGGGTTCAACTTCGGCATCTATTATTGGCCATATATGCACAATACATTGATCTGACCGCGACGATGTACCCGATAACTGACATATATGTAGGCAGGACCGGGGAGAAGTGAGAGGAGATATTGATCATGGAAGTAGGGATCATTCTGGAGATTCTGCCTGTAATTCTAGGAATGACCTCATAGTCTAGAACTCCCCAGCTAGAAATGGCGGATATCAATGCACTATCCGAGCATGCTTGGGTGCTAACAGAGTGTCTTCAGCGTGCTCAAAAAATATGTTAAGAGTCCCCACGGCTGCATGTCTCACGGTTGTCTAATCCCCCCCCAAAAAAAAAAAATCTAAAAAAAAAAAATTACAGATTCAGAAAAGTCTCTTTTTTCCCCATTTTATTTAATATATATCTGTATTTTATTAGATTTGCACAAATAACATCTTATTTCTCATGAAATTACAAATCTGGGGGAAAAAAACGAAAATAACATTTGAAAATAAAATTTAACAAATTGGAAAAAGTTTTAAATTTTTTAAATGAAGGTTTAAAAAAAACCTTTAAATACGGCATGCAATAAAACAAACATTCCTACAACTTTTTTTTAAATAACTAAATACATACAATCTATAATTTATTTGGTTTATGGCTTTAAAAAGCTTTGAGCTTTTACTTACTAATATCCGTCCATCAGAATGTCGGTGTTCTCCTAGAATTAGGACCTCTTCTCGTCAATAGAAAGGCGACATTACAAGACTTCACACGTTTAACACAATTATTAAAAAGTAAATATGTTTTATATTTAGATTCACAATAAAAAAAATATATATATATATATATATCAAATCATAAGCGTAAATTAAGTGATTACCGAAAATAATTGCTTGAAATTGATCAATTAGGATATAATGCAATTTAGTATTTCATTTTGTAAAAAAAACAAACAAACAGCTAAATGTGCTAAAAAGAAGTAATTTAGTAGAATTGAAACAGATAAAATTTTGTAAATATATGGATATAAAATAAAAGGTAGAATTAAATCTTATTGCTTTTTGTTTATATATGGGTAAAAAAGTCCACATTAAATAATTTGGTTAAAAAAAAAATGAAATAAAATTAACCTATTTTAATATTTACTTACTATGTAAAAAAAAAAAAAAAAAGTTGAGGAATTTTAGAAACAATTTGCAAAACCAAATTCCGAATTTCTGTAATAGAACGCATGTCTATTAAAAAAATAAAAAAATAAAATAGAAACACGAGTATAAAATCCTTCCTGCCTCCATATATTACAGAAGCGGAATCGACAGCCAAAAGGCCAAGGACGACCATTACTGCAAAGCAGCTGGAGACACTGAAAAATGCCTATAACAACTCCCCAAAACCTGCCAGACACGTCCGAGAGCAGCTGTCATCGGAGACAGGCCTGGATATGAGAGTGGTGCAGGTAAGGACTGATCTGCATGTTAATAGGAAAATATATATTAATTATATATGGGGAGAAAAAACGCCACTCACATATTACCGCAAACTGTGCAGCCATTTCTATTTTATTTCTAGCAGCTGAAGCTAATTTTTTTCTGCCTTAATTACATGAAAGCAGAAGCGTTACGATGCATTGTTTAATTTATTTAATCCATTCGTTTTTAAAACATTTTATATTATTGATAATTTGTTTTATTATTTAATTATAATTATTTAATTAATATCTTTTATAATTTTATTTTTTTTAATTGGCTTTGGTCACTATTAAATATATATATTTTATTTATCCTTTTTTATATATTTTTTAAATGAATTAATAATGATGAACTTATTTATGTAAAAATGAAAAATATCCTCCAATAAAAGTTTTACCATTTGCCCCAAGGAATCATTATGGAATTGTGATGTGATGGGGCAATCAGTAAAGCTTTATTGGAAGACATTTTCCATTTTTATGACGACACAGCACAGATATATCAGATATAAAAGACATTTAAAATAAAAGAAAACTGGAAAAAAAATTGACTTAAAAAAAACATGTAATAATGAGCGTAAATGTGACATAACTATGATTTTATCGATTTTTAAGAAGTGTATGTTTTTATTTGGACTATTTTAATTAAAGATTTTACACATTTATTTTTTTTCCTTTTCTATAATTGATAAAAAAATTGATAAAAAATATATATATTTTTTTATTTTAATTTGAAGTTACAGAAAATTATTATTATTTTTTTTAATACACATGTATATAGACTAATTATGATGATTTCTGCTTTATTATGTTGCAAGGTCTGGTTTCAAAATAGAAGAGCAAAAGAGAAAAGATTAAAAAAAGATGCTGGGAGACAACGATGGGGGCAGTACTTCAGAAACATGAAAAGG
The DNA here is from genome assembly GCF_032444005.1 of Ranitomeya imitator. NCBI lineage: Eukaryota > Metazoa > Chordata > Amphibia > Anura > Dendrobatidae > Ranitomeya > Ranitomeya imitator. The sequence goes on along the minus strand of NC_091283.1, from coordinate 178,525,076 downwards.
TCGAGAGGAAATTCTAAATCTGATAAGGACAGTATCCAGGAAGAAGGTCCGGACAGCGATGCAGAAGTCTCTTTTACAGGTAGGCACTTGTTGAATCTCGGATATATTGACGATTACCTAAAAGTTGTAGCCACAGCTAGACATACAAGAGAGGCGGATCTTGTCCGATGAAGTGGCCTTGCGCCCCCCATGTCAGTCGTCTTCTGTGGCACCAGGGCCTAGGTGTGCGGCTACCTCCGCACCGTCTATAGATACCCGGACTTGTGATTAGGGGTAGATAGTTTTGAGCTTATAAAAGGATATTTTTATGTGTTAACTAGAAAAACTGTAGGTCTTAGGCCCATGGCCAGCTAATACTTTGACTGCATTATTACCCAAACTGTTGCTGTCACTGCTAGAAAACATCCTCAATATATCTTTAAAGGGAAAGTGTCATCAGAAAATATCCTAATGTTTAAATCAGGTTTTTGTGTTGTGTTTCTTTTTTTAATTTTCACACTGGCCACTAGGGCTTTTTTTTAGACTAAGTTCCTGTTGCTTCAGGAAATGCACATGTATCTTAGCAGCAATGAACAGACTCAGACTGTCTTTTTATTGAAGCATCTAATGAACATGTGCAAAGGTAGGTGAGCTGTGACATCATCGATTGTGTATGGTGGATCCTGTGTTATCTACTGTATATAGGGGTGTTATCAGTCATTCTACAGGAGGAGGAGGTGAGCTGTGACATCACCCATTGTGAATGGTGGATCCTGTGTTATCTACTGTATATAGGGGTGTTATCAGTCATTGTACAGGAGGAGGAGGTGAGCTGTGACATCACCTATTCTTATTGGTGGATCATGTGTTATTCACAGGATATAGAAGAGCTGTATTATGGTGCTATCAGTCATTGTTTTCCGCGTCTGATAAGGAGCTGTGTTGAAGATTTTTCAAGAAAGGACAGGAAGTTAGTCTAAAATAGCCCCGTGGCTAACTCATTTAGTTTTTTTGTTTGTTTTTTTAAATAAAAACCATGACATCGTAAAATGTATTACTCATGCTGACCTAAATCTGATGTACTATGTGATTTCATTTCAGATGAGCCCACCATCTCAGAAATGAACCATTCCAATGGGATTTATAACACTTTAAATGAGGCATCGCCAGTTCTGGGCAGGCAGGCTGGAAGCAATGGTGCCTTCTCTTTGGAACATGGCGGCATCCCAGCTTCAGACCAGTATCATGACCTAAGATCCAACAGCCCCTACGGAATACCTCAGTCTCCAGCATCATTACAGCCAATGCCAGGCCACCAGCCGTTGATTTCAAGCTTGGCATTCCCTGATGCCGGATTGGGTATAATGGCGCAAGGTGGGCAAGGAGTGCCACCTTCCATGAGAGTATTAGGCGCAAATGGACCAAGTTCTGACCTCTCCACTGGTAGTAGTGGTGGATATCCAGATTTTCCTGCCAGTCCTGCTTCTTGGTTAGATGAAGTTGACCATGCTCAGTTTTGACACAAGACATGAACCAAGCTCCTATTTGTGAGTTAAGCTTGGATGTGGGTGGGATGGTGGGGTCCAAACTTTTACACTGGAAGGGGATGAAAAGTCGAGCATAATGCAATTGATAAGCCTGGCTGGAAGTCTATAGAGGAATCTTCACTGCAAGGACTTTGGAGAACATTGGACATTCATCGAAGACTTCGGCGTTTGGTTTGTGTCTTCATAACTTCTACATATTGGACTAAGAAAGACTTCTATGTATCTATTACAAATCTCAGTGACTTTCTTCTGCACCTTTATCCTTGTGCTGTACGGTACCAATCATCTTCATTGGAAACCCAACTTTTTGACTTATTTATATGTATTTCAGGAACCCAAACAACTGGTGAAACAAGGAAAGAGACGGCATGACTTGTATGGTTTGCCATTGATCTTAGAAAAATGCAATTTCTTATTGATTTTCCATTCCCATCTGATAGAGAATACAGATTTTTTCAACTTTTTTAATAATGGTTGGCCAACGTAAAAATTAGTACGCCAAGAATTGGTCAATTTCCCAATTACTGAAACCAAGGTGAATGCAAAGGGTGCAGTTGATGGGTGGGACAGGCACCTCTGCCACCAATGATCTAAAAAACCTTTTTTTTTTTTTACAATGGACAAATCTAGTCTATTGTGTCCTCTGATATCAGATAACTAGGAGGACATGTAAATCCTGTCAAAAAGATGGGCCTCGTCAGTGGTTTTATTGGCTTTGATGTCAAGGGTCCCTAGGAGGCTGTACCCAAGATCTGGTACCTACGGGGTATCAATTGACTCCTTACGATATGGCATGTTGGGGCGCAAATTTTGTATTGGGTCACAAAATTTTTAAGCTACACCTCATCTCGAAGTCAACACGTTTTCACCTTTGGCCAAGTCCTATAGTCAATGCACTTCTAAAACGAGTATTTCTGGGTTACATTCTACAGGGAAATTATCCTTAGCCCAAGACAAAACATTTTAGAAGAAAAAAATCATGAGAAATTATCAGTTGTGGAATTTTCAAAAAAATAAAAAAATATCTTCACCATCCTTTTCTGCCAATGCAGATGCTGTACTGCCTTTTCCTATAGATGGCCATGTATATCGCTTATACACTATAGGAACACATTCTAAAATTGCACTTAAAATCTGTTGCCAAATAAAGAAAAAAAATATTCTTAAAAAAAAGTTTCTTTCTAGATCATGTTATCCCCAGATTATCATCTGTTAATTTTTTTTTTATACATTTACTATTGACTTTATACACTCATTTTTACATTAATGGTTCAGTTGTATAGTTTTATGTCGCTCTCTTTAAATGCAGCAAATATAAAAGCAATTTGGTTTATTGGTAAAAATAATAATAATAAAAAAATCAGTATGTAAATTGTTCCTCGTCTGCTGAATGCTGTGGAATATGTGTATGTCAATGTGTAATATTTATTTGCTCCTTAATGATCAAACATTTCAAGACGTTGAATAAATTTGTCAGCAAAAACGCTAATTCCGTCTGACTAAATTTACTGAGAAGAAATTATTTTATGGCTGCTAGGAAAATACAGTTTATGGGCTATAAAATCCTCTTACAATATTTAATTACTCTTCAATATATTTTTCTAAATTGCAAAAAAAAATAAAAATATGTATATTTGTTTATTTTTGCATTAGTAGTGGAAATAGATTGGTTGTATTCAGGGTTTTACAATAAATTGTTAAATATAATTTTTTTTCCTGTATATTCAAATTGGTTTTAATTAACGTATATAAATATTAGATACCAAGTGGTATAATATTCATTAATGAAGTACTTGGCTGAGCAGTAGGATTTCCATACTATGAGCCAATTCATCACTGCATTTTTGCCAATTTTTTGTACGTGAGTGGCTCACAATTAGTCACTTTTTGATACAGTGGGGGAAATAAGTATTTGATAGTTTTCCCACCTACAAAGAATGGAGAGGTCTGTAATTTTTATCGTAGGTGCACTTCATCCGTGAGAGACAGAATGTAAAAATAACAACCACAAAATCCTATTGCATGATTTTCCCATAATTAAATTGTCTCCCCTTATTTCTCCCATAGATCAGTGAGATCCCACCGCTCAAAATCCTACCACTTTCCCACAAGCTACACCTTCATTTTACCAGTAGCATCCACTACACTATTTCCCGACCTGTGACTGTACAATTGGACACCTGGCCTCTGATAATAGAGGACCCCAGCGTCACACACAAAAAAACATTCAGGAAGTGCTGCTTTTTGGGAAGTTAAGGATTGGGGGAATTGTAAACTCTTCAGGGAGTCTGGAAGGTCACCTCTTATTTTGGTCATTTTGAGAGAATTGGCAAGGATTGTTTTCACCCATGTACAGTAATTGCTAAAGGAAGTTTGCATTACTAGTCATCCAGGGAAATTTGTTATGTAAGCATTCCAAGAGCTCTGAAAGAGGAGGAGCAGAAATGGGGGTCGGCAGCCAAAAAAAGTCAGGGGATGGGCAGCAAAAAAAAGTCAGGGGATCGACAGCAAAAAAAAAAGTCAGGGGATCGACAGCAAAAAAAAAGTCAGGGGATTGACAGCAAAAAAAAAAAGACAGGGGATCGACAGCAGTCAGGGGATTGGCAACCATCATTCAGGGGATCGGCATCAAACAGTCAGGGGATCGGCAGCAAACACTCAGGGGAGTGGCAGCAAGCAGTCAGGGGAGCAGCAGCAAACAGCCAGGGGAGTGGCAGCAAACAGTCAGGGGAGCAGCAGCAAACAGTCAAGGTAGCACAGCCAGGGGAGCGGCAGCAAACAGTCAGGGGAGCATGTTGTGAATTCTGTTGTCGGGCTCCCTCCTGTGGTCATGAATGGTACTTCGGCTGGTTCTGTCCATGGACTTCCTCTGGTGGGTGTTTCTGAGTTTCCTTCCATAGGTGACGAGGTTAATTCGTTAGCTGGCTGCTCTATTTAACTCCACTTAGATCTTGCTCCATGCCACCTGCCAATGTTCCAGTATTGGTCTAGTTCACTCCTGGATCGTTCTTGTGACCTGTCTTCCCAGGAGAAGCTAAGTTCCAGCTTGTATTTCTTTGGTTTGCTATTTTTCTGTCCAGCTTGCTATTTTTATTGTTGTCTTGCTTGCTGGAAGCTCTGGGACGCAAAAAGACCCTCTGCACCGACTCACGGTGCGGAGGCGCTCCCTCTGCGTCCCAGAGCTTCCAGCAAGCAAGACAACAATAAAAATAGCAAGCTGGACAGAAAAATAGCAAACCAAAGAAATACAAGCTGGAACTTAGCTTCTCCTGGGAAGACAGGTCACAAGAATGATCCAGGAGTGAACTAGACCAATACTGGAACATTGGCAGGTGGCATGGAGCAAAGATCTAAGTGGAGTTAAATAGAGCAGCCAGCTAACGAATTAACCTCGTCACCTATGGAAGGAAACTCAGAAACACCCACCAGAGGAAGTCCATGGACAGAACCAGCCGAAGTACCATTCATGACCACAGGAGGGAGCCCGACAACAGAATTCACAACAGGAGCAGCAGCAAACAGTCAGGGGAGCGGCAGCAAACAGTCAGAGGATCGGCAACAAACAGCCCGGAGATCGGCAACAGTCAGGGGATCGGCAACAAACAGTCAGGGTAACAGCAGCAAACAGTCAGGGGAGTGGCAGCAAACAGTCAGGGGATCGGCAGCAAACAGTCAGGGTATCGGCAACAGTCAGGGGAGCGGCAGCAAACAGTCAGGGGAGTGGTAGCAAACAGTCAGGGGAGCGGCAGCAAACAGTCAAGGGAGCGGCAGCAAACAGTCAGGGGATCGGCAACAAACAGTCAGGGGATCGGCAACAAACAGCCAGGAGATCGGCAACAGTCATGGAATCGGCAGCAGTCAGGGTAACAGCAGCAAACAGTCAGGGGACTGCCAGCAAACAGTCAGGGGATCGACAACAAACAAACAGTCAGGGGATCAGCAACAAACAGTCATGGGAATGGCAGCAAACAGTCAGGGGAGTGGTAGCAAACTTTCAGGGGATCGGCAACAAACAGTCAGGGGAACGGCAGCAAACAGTCAGGGGAGTGGCAGCAAACAGTCAGGGGATCGGCAACAAACAGTCAGGGGAATGGCAACAAACAGTCAGGGGAACGGCAGCAAACAGTCAGGGGAGTGGCAGCAAGCAGTCAGGGGATCAGCAACAAACAGTCAGGGGAACAGCAGCAAACAGTCAGGGGAGCGGCAACAGTCAGGGGATCGGCAACAAACTATCAGGGGATCGGCAACAAACAGTCAGGGGAACGGCAGCAAACAGTCAGGGGAGTGGCAGCAAACAGTCAGGGGATCGGCAACAAACAGTCAGGGGAACGGCAACAAACAGTCAGGGGAACGGCAGCAAACAGTCAGGGGAACGGCAGCAAACAGTCAGGGGAGTGGCAGCAAGCAGTCAGGGGATCGGCAGCAAACAGCCAGCGGAGCAGCTGCAAACAGTCAGGAGAGAGGCAGCAAAAAGTCAGGGTAGCACAGTCAGGGGAGCGGCAGCAAACAGTCAGGGGAGTGGCAGCAAACAGTCAGGGGAACGGCAGCAAACAGTCATGGGAGCAGCAGCAAACAGTCAGGGGAGCTGCAGCAAGCAGTCAGGGGAGCGGCAGCTGTGCCACCCCAGGAGTCTGGGTACCACAGTGGTATTACCTCCCTCTCAGGGAGGGTGATGCCATGCCTGGAAGCGAAGAGGATCTCTTTAACAGGTAGCACATACATGCAATATGTTCTGCCTCCAGGCCAGAAGGGGGAGCTCTAGACCCGGTTTCAGGGGAACTTCCCTATATATGTTCTGCCTTAGAGAAGGAGTTTAGTTTGCAGAGAGTGTGAAGGAGGAAGGCTGACAGGAGAAGTGAGGAGCTGGAGAAGAGCTGGGACTGGGCTGAAGCACAGGAACCGGACACCAGGAGTCCGAGGCTGTGTGGGACTGTATGCCCCACAGCAGAAACCGGAGGGCAGAAGATTAAAAATTGCTTCTCCACAACCACACTCGAAGGCACAGTAGCATAGAAAGCCCAGAGTTGCTGCAGTAGAGACACCTGTAAAAAGGCTTGCGTTGCTTGCCATGCGGGTACTGTCCCAGGACAGAGAGAGAGAGGACCTTGTGAGAAGCCTCAGGCAGTAAGGGACGCACATTACAGCGCAGTAGGGAAGTCTTCCCACCCCCACCTGGCTAAGGGGGCTCCAAATCACTTCTAGGCTGCCCGGACCTCTCCATCACCTGTGATCCGTACTATGGACTGTGGCTGTATACCACCAGTAAAAGGTAAAGAGACTGCAAACTTGTGTTCTCCAATTCTTTCTGGCACCACACCATCTACCATCTTTATTGTACAAACCAATTTTCCATATTACTTCATAGAAGATGGAAATAAGAAGAGATCCCACAATAAAAATAAAAATTAACTTTTATTGCAAATTACATAAAAATAGATAAAAAGCAATTGTACTGTCAATGGACACCGAACAGCTGATCACATAGACATATTAAATATAGCCGTGTAATAGTAGCAGAATGTAAGTAAATAAATAGCCATAACTTCATATATCAATTATAAAACTGACATGGGATATGCATATCTATAATGTGGAAAAAATTGGGTATATTTAGAAGGATACATACAGACTCATCAGAATACCAATCTATACGACCCCCAATAATGGCTAAGGCTAGTATAATGTAATCAATATCCTTATTTCTGTATCCACAATGGGAAAAAACAGAGCGGAGTATAACACCAATAGATAAACCAATCACATCTGAGTCCCCATATATTCAAGAATAATCCCAAAGACATTAAAGCAAGTATTCATATAGATTATCCATGCCATAAAATTCTATGTGCTCACCAGATTCTGCACACATGTACCCGTTCGGCGTCCACTTATCTACCATCTTTGCCTACTACACCGGGAGACCTGGGGACTAAGCTTCACCTGTGGGGAGGCACACCATCATTGCTGCAATAACATCATCCCCAGTGGACCCCCTTTAAGCAGCGTCGGACATATCTGACCGAATACCACAGGTGGCGTCATGAACATTCTTTATTCAAAACAACCCCTTTAAAGACTTTCCCTTTAAATTGGACGCCCAGGGCCATGTCACTGCCACCAAGACCACCCCGTTAACGACCACCGGACCCGGTACCAAGTATCCCCTAGGCCCTAGCGGGCACTCCTCATTGTACAGTCAGGGGAGCAGCAACAAACAGTCAGGGGAGTGGCAGCAAACAGTCAGGGGAGCGTTAGCAAACAGTCAGGGGAGCATTAGCAAATAGTCAGGGGAGCATTAGCAAATAGTCAGGGGAGCGGCAGCAAACAGTCAGGAGAGTGGCAACGAACAGTCAGGGGAGTGGCAGCAAACAGTCAGGGGAGCGTTAGCAAACAGTCAGAGGAGCGCAGCAAACAGTCAGGGGAGCATTAGCAAACAGTCAGGGGAGCGCAGCAAACAGTCAGGGGAGCTGCAGCAAACAGTCAGGGGAGGGCAGCAAACAGTCAGGGTAAGGACAAAAGTCACCGGTGAAAACTTAAGACTGGCATGTCTGTGGTTGTCAACATGAAGTAGCTATTTATTTCTATGAATGGATATAACTTAATAGTAATCCTATTGCTGCATATACATTAAAAGTGAGTGTACTCGGGACTACAAAACAGAAGAAGGACTGGGGATTCTGGTTACAAGTAAGCTGAGCAGCTGAGCAGCCGCAAAAGCAAATAAGATTTTAGGATGTATAAAAATAGATAAAATCCCAAAATATTGTTACCCCTTTATAAATCACTGGTGAGGCCACATCTAGATTATGCAATCTACTTTTGGGCTCCATAGTTTAAAAAGGATATTCAGAAGTCAGAATCAGCTCAAAGGTGGGCAACTAGATTATTATAAGGGATGGAGGCCTCATCTGATGAAATGTTGGAATAATTGGGTTTGTTTAGCTTAGAAAAAAAGACGTCTCAGAGGAGATACATGTATAAATATATACTGTACATGGTCAATACAAAACACTGGCACATGATTTATTCCTACCAAAGACCCCACTAAGGACCAGGGGGCACTCATTACGGATGGAAGAAAGGGATCTTTACAGTTAGAGAAGTCAGACTGTGGAATGCCGACTACAAGAGGCAGTAATGGCCGATGCTTTAACAGCTTTTATACAAGGGCTGGATGATATCCTTGATACACATAACATTGCTGGTTATACTTAATTTAGTGACAAAATGTACAATTGGTGGAGGAAGGTTGAACTTGATGGACCTAGGTCTTTTTTCAACCTATGTAAATAATAAAAGAAAAAAAAAACACAGAAAACATAAAATAAAAAAAGCAAAAAATCTAAAAAGGGCAAAAAAACCAACCCTTAAAAAATGTAAAAGAAAATTTCAAACATTTGATACGGTCGGACTGCCTTCAACTTTTTACCAGTTCCAATATTAATTAAATCCATCCAGATTTATAGAGAATCCAGGGTCCCCAGACGCCACTTGGGCACAATTTAATAGCGCGTATTCTAAAACGACTCATTCCCCATATTCTCTGGATGTGTTACTTTCCGCTGGGGCTCATACCAGACTGATTGCTAAATTAATTGAGATATTCTGGTAGCGCAAAAACCACCTGGAAAGAAGGAAAGCTTGATCTTATCTCCACATCCTTAGGACCCCTGAGGGACTCTTAACACTTTGTAATCCTGTCCTAGCATGAAAGCTCTTACGGCACACTCCACTGTGGGGCCCTGGGGACTTCTGTAGAGTAGGGTCCATATGCACTTTACTTATGGTCATATCTCTGCAGGAAGATCAACCTGATCATCCCTGATGTTATCATGAGTATCATAGTCTTCTTTTCCAAAGGTCCTACTTTTCACCCTGGTCAAGGGGATGATGTAAACAATGCTTTTAATCCAATTATTTTATATATTTTCACCTAAATGGATGTCTGGAATAAATATAAAGAAATACAGCCTTCTAAAAACAGCACCACCCCGTCTATTGGTGGAGTCTGGCATTGCAGCTTAGCAATACCAGATGCAACTTGCAAACAGGTTTTTATGAAAACCATTTTTTTTTTATGTAAGTTGCATTATAGTCCTTTGAGACTAAATTAAGGGGCATACATCAGGTTAATGTCAAGTACTATCAACTCAACCGAATCATGGGTCAACCTCAAGTCACCATCATCCTTTGGTTCCTAGAAGTACATAGTAAACTAAGAGAAGAAGATCGTTAATTTCCAGGACCTTTCTTCTCCAGTTCTCTCTAGGAGAGAGCTAATTTGCGTACTTATTATTCAAGGAGCATTGAGGAGTCTCCTTCAAAGATGGTCCTAATAACTGAAAGTCTACACAGCAAAGGCACGTTAGGGTCCCCTGTAGCTGCGGAGTAGTACTGAACCCCCCAAAGACGCCCTGTGTGAAATCAGTGGCATTACACAGTATGGACCCACAGAATTTTGGGTCTCATAAATTGATAGTTTTAAAAATTGTTTTAGTAGGTGGTTTATATTGATATTTAACTATTACCCTTTTCGGGATTTTTTTTTAAATTTTCCAAAGTAAAACAATATACAAATAATAAAATAAAAAGATAAAAATAAATAAATCGAAGCAACCCACCCAAGATCTGTCTACGATGTAATTGTGCAGCCTCGGGTCTTACTGAATAACATTTTCTTAAGAAAAGAATAAAGCTGAATGAGTCGTTATACGAGGCGGGGATGTTTATATACAGCTAATGGGATGTTCTGTATCCAAATGGTAATTCTCTACAGAATTATTCAAGACACCAGCTGATGTTAACTCTACAAAAGCCCCCCTGGGGGCATAACCGGCATCACTGCTTCCCCCCTGGGGGTCCTACACTTTGTCGCTTCATTAAGTACTAAATGGTTACATTAATCCTAACTGCTCTGTGGAGATGTAGCTGTCACACATAATTTAGTCCTTTCCAGCTGACTGGGGCATTGAGGAGCCTTGCAGTAAAAGCAGATCCCAGTCCTGGCAGGACAGACTGGTGTTGTGTACAGGTGGTCCCAGCCAGGACAATGGCAACAGAAGAGTATTCGTCATTGGTACGTGGGGCTGCCACATGTTCTAGCTTTAAGTAGGTGCATTGAGGGTTTTTTTTTAAAGTAAATTTGAAAATTTTAAAAAATTTGAATGTTTTAAGTTTTGAGCTGTGAGTCCTTCAAAACATCTAAATAAACAGACAAAACAGCCTTTAGAAACTCCAAAAACCACAAGTTTTGATTGCAGAGTTAGAAAATTTCTGCTCTGAAAACTCAGAAAAAAACTCATTTTTAGGGCTCAATCACCATCTGTACCAGAAAAATGGTCCTAATGTCATCAGTGATTTTCTATAGAGTTTCATCCGAGTTTCATCAGATTTTCTCGGATGAGAAAAAGAAAAGTCTCTCCAGCTTCTCCAATCTAGCAGTCCATGAAAAACAGGCATCTGAGCACAGTCTGCTTTTTTAGAGATTCAGACTTTCGTTGCTGATTTTGATCAGACACATCAGCATCAATATCGGACATGCCTCCTTGATTTTTGCACAGACCAATCAGTTCGCAAAAAATAAAAATTCAACATTTGAACAGCCCCCATAGACTGACCTAGGTAAACGATCTCTCCATGAAAAACATGGACAGAACGCCTAGAGTCTGACTATGCCGGGTCATCACACTCTTGTGGTGGCCAATACAGGCACCCTCTAAGTTACTGTTGTGCAAGCAAAAGTGGAACAAACTCTCCTGATGCCCAAATAGAGGATTTCCGAAAATGCCCACCACCAAAACCTGGTACCTAAAGTTGAGTAGATACTTTTCAGATGGAATATCGAAATTTATTTGCCTACTACATAGTTGTATAATAGGTATTTTTCTTCTTTTTTTCATTGTTGCTGAGGGAAATTACGGACTGAATACAAAACCATTTTCACAATGAAAATCGTAACTTGAGAACCTTAAGACTTCTTCATTTTCAATGCTGAACTCTCAATAATTTTATTTTAATTCTTCAATTCTAAATTGAGTTATCCACAGCCAGAAAGAAATGAGGAGAAATCCAGGAGCTGGTTAGGTTTCAGTCGAAACAATGGGGGATATTTATATATGAAGAGCCAACTCCAGAAGGTTGACATCCTTGGTGGTTCTAAAGAAAAAGAGAGGATTTGTGTTCTCCGTTGTTTGTTAGGACTGGCTATAGAAAATGCTTAACCCTATAGATGTGGACACATTGTGTGGTTTTGTCCCATGTTGTGTCCTCGGAATTACCTGGAGGTAGAAATTGATTGTGTGAGCCCAGAAGGATTATCTACAGTTTTGACACATGACTCATTCATTTCCTCTTGTTGTGTTGTCCACTGTCCACAATGCATCAAGTTACCCACCAGCTGGAGGAGGAAATCCCTGTTTTGTGTTTACCACATTGACTAGAATAATTTAGTTATTTATTATTTATATGTCCATTATTACGGACGAGTGTTTGGTAATTTTAGTCAATTCTTGGACCTTGTTCGTCTGTTTTCACTAATCCCTGTTTTGGTTCTCACCATTTATTTGAAACGTGTAACTTTTTTTTTTTAAACAAAGGAGTAAAATTGGCCCATGAGTTCGTTATAGAGTTTTATGATTCAAAATATCACCCATGCCCTTTGTGCCTAAACCTGGTCTTATCAGGAGTCCAGTACAAAAAAGATTGGCACACTTGCTTTTTTTAAATAGCCCATAAACCTTAAATGTGGTGTTCTCATGTTATTACAATTGCTGCAGTTCAACCTCATTAAAGGGACACTGTCACCTGAATTTGGAGGGAACAATCTTCAGCCATGGAGGCGGGGTTTTGGGGTTTTTGATTCACCCTTTCCTTACCCGCTGGCTGCATGCTGGCTGCAATATTGGATTGAAGTTCATTCTCTGTCCTCCGTAGTACACGCCTGCGCAAGGCAAGATTGTCTTGCGCAGGCGTGTACTATGGAGGACAGAGAATGAACTTCAATCCAATATTGAAGCCAGCATGCAGCCAGCGGGTAAGGAAAGGGTGAATCAAAAACCCCAAAACCCCGCCTCCATGGCTGAAGATTGTTCCCTCCAAATTCAGGTGACAGTGTCCCTTTAAACAGTTCAAGTTTACAATTGACTTTTTTCTATCTATTGCAGATCTCCTGCAATGAGAGCTTTTGTCTTACTTAGTGTACAGCTGTTTTTCAAGGAGTTGGGCCACTAGAACCTGGCCGAGTATGAGCAGTACTTACATTGCAAAAGCGTGCAAAATTCCTTTGCAAAAATCCTAACTTCCCAGTCATCTCTCTAAAGCCTATTTCCATATAGCAGTTAGCTGCTCACCTCTATCCCACTCAGACCCTGAAAGGCTCGTCAGTTCTGTAGACTCACAGTGCCCAGCATTGCCAGTTTCCAGAGCAGCTCTCCTAATCATGGTTCTCACTTTCCAGAGTGTTGTGCTTGTTCAAATGCCCTGTTATCTCTCTATATAAATATAGTCATAACAGTGTACACTTAGAATACACACAGACCATAATGCGTAGTAGCAGGATGAAGCTGCTCTCTAGAATTGTCAAAGAGGAGCACCCCCTCAAAGAAACTAGGAAGTAAGGAGACTGTAGGGAGATTAAAGATGCAACTTAAGAATACCTCTTCAAGGTACCTCTTCAAGCCTCTACACACAGACTAAAGTTGGTGAAAACCTACCAATATCATCTGACAGTTTAATGTATGTAGGGGCCTCCCAAATATTCCCCAACTGATGATGTCGGGGGAGAGAAAGAACGGACATGTTGGATTTTTAGTGCCTATTGCTTTCGTTCTACGGGAGATAAGCAGTTCCCAGAGAAGTCTGGCAGCACCTCTCTAATATAGAACACAAAAGCACTTGGACAAGCTTAATGATCAGAATTTTCACTGGGAGCATATCTTCCTACACATGAAGCTGAGATGGCAGAACTTTCTACTGCACATGGTCACAATTCAAGACAGGTTTCAGCCATTTTAAGGTACTATAGTTAGTGATTACCGAATATACTCGTTACTCGAGATTTCCCGAGCACGCTCGGATGACCTCCGAGTATTTTTTAGTGTTCGGAGATTAAGTTTTCATTGCGGCAGCTGGATGATTTACAACTATTAGCCAGGCTGTGTACATGTGGGAATTCCCTAGCAGCCAGGCTTTCCTCACATGTACTTATGCTGGCTAACAGATGTAAATCATTCAGCTGTGGCAATAAAAACTAAATCTCCGAGCACTAAAAAATACTCGGAGGTCACCCGAACGTGCTTGGGAAATTTCGAGTAACGAGTATATTCGCTCATCACTAATTACCTCCCTAGACAAAATGAGTGCGATTTTCTAAATAAAAAAGGTATTGAGGATTTTGTGAGACTGTCCCTCAATTTACACTTTTTTTCTATTCCCACAGAACCCCTGTAAAGGGGTTTTCCAAGAATCTATATATATAATTGCCTAAGGGTTTTTCCGTCTGTCTGTCTGTCTGTCCTGGAAATCCCGCGTCTCTGATTGGTCGAGGCCTCCAGGCCTCGACCAATCAGCGACGGGCACAGTATCGACGTAGAAACCCGCGTCTCTGATTGGTCGAGGCCGCCAGGCCTCGACCAATCAGCGACGGGCACAGCGACGATGATGTCATAAAGGACGTAGACAGCCCGCGTCTGATTGGTCGAGGCCGCCAGGCCTCGACCAATCAGCGACGGGCACAGTATCGACGTAGATGTCATAATCGTTGCCATGGCGACGATGATGTCATAAAGGTTGCCTCGACCAATCAGCGACGGGCACAGTCTGCCGCGAATTCTGGAATCATCATTGTCCATATACTACGGGGACATGCATATTCTAGAATACCCGATGCGTTAGAATCGGGCCACAATCTAGTATAATAATATGGCCCCTATCACATATTTCAAACTGCAATATGTCCTAGTCATGTGTCAGGACGGGCTGCAGACTGAAGATACACAGCTCCCAAGAACTGTGTCTCAGCTGACAGAGGAGCTGTATCACAAGCTGAGGAGAAATTCTGTGACAGGAGAAGAAATAAATCTTCTCAACTGATTGAACATGAGTGACTGAGGCTAGAGGAAATGTTCTTTTGTGCCGAGTCAGCTGGGGAGAAGATTTATTTATTCTCCTGTCACATCCCTGCTCCAGCAGCTCTCCAGTATGTTGCTTATGATAATAATAATAATAATAATAATTTTTATTTATATAGCGCCAACATATTCCGCAGCGCTTTACAAATTATAGAGGGGACTTGTACATACAATAGACATTACAGCATAACAGAAATACAGTTCAAAACAGATACCAAGAGGAGTGAGGGCCCTGCTCGTAAGCTTACAAACTATGAGGAAAAGGGGAGACACGAGAGGTGGATGGTAACAATTGCTATAGTTATTCGGACCAGCCATAGTGTAAGGCTTGGGTGTTCATGTAAAGCTGCATGAACCAGTTAATTAATTTTTTTTTTTTTTTAATATAGGCCACACAGGGATCGTTAGGTTAATGCATTGAGGCGGTAGGCCAGTCTGAACAAATGAGTTTTTAGGGCACGCTTAAAACTGTGGGGATTGGGGATTAATCGTATTATCCTAGGTAGTGCATTCCAAAGAATCGGCGCAGCACGTGTAAAGTCTTGGAGACGGGAGTGGGAGGTTCTGATTATTGAGGATGCTAACCTGAGGTCATCAGCGGAGCGGAGGGCACGGGTAGGGTGGTAGACTGAGACCAGAGAGGAGATGTAGGGTGGTGCTGAGCCATGGAGTGCTTTGTGGATGAGGGTAGTAGTTTTGTACTGGATTCTTGAGTGGATGGGTAACCAGTGTAATGACTGGCACAAGGTAGAGGCATCGGTGTAACGGTTGGTGAGGAATATGATCCTGGCAGCAGCATTCAGGACAGATTGGAGCGGGGAGAGTTTGGTAAGAGGGAGGCCGATTAGTAGAGAGTTACAATAGTCCAGACGAGAATGAATAAGTGAAACAGTAAGAGTTTTTGCAGAGTCGAAAGTAAGAAAAGGGCGAATTCTAGAAATGTTTTTGAGATGCAGGTAAGAAGAGCGAGCCAGTGATCGGATGTGGGGGGTGAATGAAAGGTCAGAATCAAGGATGACCCCAAGGCAGCGGGCATGTTGCTTTGGAGTAATGGTGGAACCGCAAACGGAGATGGCAATGTCAGGCAAAGGTAGGTTAGTAGAGGGAGAAAACACGAGGAGTTCAGTTTTTGACAGGTTTAGTTTCAGATAGAGGGAGGACATGATGCTAGAGACAGCGGTAAGACCGCGGTAAGAATGATAGCTTATGATGCAGTTCCTGTGTCAGTTGAGATGCAGGCCTTGGAAGCAGTGTTTTTTCAGACTGCAGTCCGTCCTGACACGTGATAGGAGCCATTTTATTACAGTCTTAAAGAACCCCGTTAAGGTCCTTTTCTTCTAGCCAACAAAGACATAAAGCCTATTAATATTTTCCGCTTGACCTTTATTTCAATTAACTTTAATTTATAATAACCTGGAGAACCCCTTTAAGTACCTATTATTTATTCAGACCAAAATCCATCCTCTCTATAGTCACATACTGCAAAAGGCATCGGCATGAAAAATTTCCTCTTAGGGTCGTCTAGAGGATGCCACAAGGAAATGTATATATATCTATTGCCAAAACATGGTGGGATCAGTAATGTTGTAAACAGATCACAATGGGACGATAATGAATTGTTTTATTGTTCGGGACGCTGACTTATTAGATCGATTAATATTGTATCTCCCAACATATTTTCTGGATGTTTTAAAGGTACGGCGTGCAAAGACGCCATTAAGGTTACCACCAGCAATAAAGGCAAAAGCCCTGACGTCAATTAGTTAAGGTACAATATGTTTATGATAACAAATAACGGTTCATTACATTAGGGGGACAAGGCGGGCTGATTCCCCCGAAACTAATGGACATTTTCTTTATGAAGTCACCAGTACCGCATAAATTCTAGAGCCGCTTATTTATGTGGAAGGGAGAGGACAAAGAAGAATTGGACCGGAGGAGGGTTAACCGGCCGAACCAACTAATTTTCCATATGTGTTCCAGCAAATCCATCACGCAGGATGAAAACGTTACAAACCTCTCTTTGGAGATTGGAATTAAAATGTAAATAATTTAAAAATTATTCAATGTCAGAATGGCGCGGTAAAAGGTCGCATTGTTAGTGAGCCTCATTTATCTCCTGCTGGGATTTAAGAGCTCTGTTTTTTTTTCCTGCTCTTAACGGTTCCAAAAATGAATGTTTTTTTGCGTTGAGCAGGGTAATTTTTAACAATTATGGCTGATGGAGATGGGTCGCTATGGTGGATGGACTTGGCGCTCGAAGATACAAGCTCCTTGTAATTCATAAGCAAAAAAAAAGGACTTGGAGGAATTCACTATTTCTTGTACGCAAGTTTTCTGGTGTTTATTTTTCTGGCTCAAATATTAAATGACTTCAAATTTACATCACCCGTGGGCCGACAGATTTATTATAGCTGTGGTAGATTTCAATTTGTGGCAAACAGACAATATGACAATGAGCCAAATTTATAAAAGGGAATGTGTCAGCAGGTTTTTACTATGTAAACTTAGAGCAGCATGGTGTAGGAGCAGAGACCCCAATTCCAGCAATGTGTCAATTTATGGGCTGTGTTTTGCCATTTAAATAAAATAAGTGTTTTATCAGCAGGATATTATCACTACAGGAAAACACGCACACCAGAAGACTTCATACACTTCAAATTTATGTTAAGGACCTATAACTCTGCCCTTCACCTCGCCAAACAGACCTACTTCACCACCCTGATCTCCTCACTAGCCAACAACCCCAATAAACTTTTTGACACCTTTCACTCCCTCCTCAGGCCAAAAGCACAAGCCCCATCACAGACATCTATGCTGATGACCTGGCCTCCCACTTTATATAGAAAATAGACAATATCCATCAGGAAATCCGCTCCCAATCACCAAGTTCAGTGACTCCCATCCCTCCCTGCATTTCCCCTGGCTCACTCTCCACATTCTATCCCATCACAGAAGAAGAAATCTCCAGGCTCCTCTCTTCTTCTCGTCCGACTACATGCACCACCGACCCCATTCCCTCACACCTCCTCCAGTCTCTCTCTCCAGCCGTCACAACTCACCTAACTACAATCTTTAATCTCTCCCTCTCCTCTGGCATTTTCCCCTCCTCCTTCAAACACTCTATCATTACTCCATTACTAAAGAAACCCTCCCTCCACCCATCCTGCACAAACAACTACTGACCAGACTCCAATCTCCCCTTCATCTCTAAACTCTTGGAGCGCCTGATATACTCCCGCCTTACCCGTTACCTCTCCACTCACTCCCTCCTAGACCCTTCACAGTCTGGTTTCCGCCCCCTACATTTTACTGAAACTGCACTCATCAAAGTGACCAATGACCTTCTGACAGCAAAACGTAACGGTGACCACTCTGCTCATTCTTCTCGACCTTTCTGCAGCTTTCGACACTGTTGACCACCCTCTCCTACTCTCTAGGCTCCAGTCACTAGGCATTAGGGACACTGCTCTCTCCTGGTTCTCTTCCTACCTTTCTGACCATTCCTTCAGTGTTCTGTTCTCTGGCTCCACTTCATCTCCTCTTCCTCTCACTGTCGGGGCACCTTAGGGCTCAGTCCTTGGCCCCATTCTCTTCTCCCTCTACACGGCCCCAATTGGACAGACCATCAGCAGATTTGGCTTTCAGTATCATCTTTATGCTGATGACACACAACATCATCCCCTGACCTTACTCCCGCTGTACTACAGAACGCCAGTGACTGTCTGTCTGCAGTCCCCAACATCATGTCCGCTCTCTATCTGAAACTCAACCTCTCCAAAACTGAACTACTTCTGCTCCTGCCTTCTACTAACCTCCCTAAATCTAACATTTCCCTCTCCGTGGGTGGCACCATAATAACACCCCGGCAGCAGACGCGCTGTCTGGGTGCTATGTTTGACTCCGATCTCTCCTTCACATCCCATATACAATCTCTTCCCCGCTCATGCCGCTTACACCTAAAGAACATCTCTAGAATCCGCCCTTTTCTCACCATAGAAACAACAAAAACCCTCACTGTCGCCCTGATCCACTCCCGTCTGGACTACTGTAATGCTCTACTAATTGGCCTCCCCCTCACGCGACTTTCCCCTCTCCAGTCCATCCTTAATGCAGCAGCCAGGGTTACTCGGATGCGTCCGCTCTTTGCCAGTCATTACACTGGCTGCCCATTCATTACAGGATACAATTCAAAGTACTTGTTCTCACCCACAAAGCTCTCCACAGTGCTGCACCCCCTTACATCTCCTCCCTCATTTCTGTCTATCGGCCTAACCGACCGCTGCGCTCTGCAAATTACTTTCGACTAACCTCTGTGCTAATCCGTACCTCCCACTCCCGACTCCAAGACTTCTCCTGTGCTGCACCAATCCTCTGGAATGCTCTACCCCAAGATATTAGGACCATCCACAATTTGCATAGTTTTAGGCGCTCCCTCAAAACACATTTGTTCAGAGCGGCCTACCACGGTCACTAATCAAACTCATTTTATGTTTGTGTGTGCGTCTAGCCCATTCACTATCCCCATCTATCCCCCACCCTCTGAAGATGGCTGGACCATCATTGTAAATACATCATTGTAAATACACACCTGTACTTTGTATCTCCCCGACCTCATTGTAGATTGTAAGCTCTCAAGAGCAGGGTCGTTTTATTTCGCTTTAATTATTGTAGTGTTAACGTTGTTACTTATGTCTGTTATGTTTGATACTGTTAAACTGTAAAGCGCTGCGGAATATGTTGGCGCTATATAAATAAAGATTATTATTATTATTATTATGAAAGCTGTGATTAAAAATCATGGTTATTCCACAAAATATTGATTTCTTAACTCTTCCTCAGTTACAGCATTAGTATTGTTGTTTCTAAATGATTATTAACTGGTTTTCTTTGCATTGTTTGAGGTCTGAAAGCACTGGGTTTTTTTATTTTGACCATTTTTCTTTGTCAGAAAAAAATACAAAATTTATTGCTTGGAAATTCGGAGAAATGTTGTCAGAAGTTTATAGAATAAATGAACAATTTACATTTTATTCAAAAATATACCCATAAAGAGAAAAATCAGACAAACTGAACATTTTGCTGTGGTCTCTTAATTTTTTCCAGAGCTGTATAACAACAATAAACCAGCATATAGATTTATAAACATATTTATATTTATTAACTACAGGGCTGGACTGAACTTTCACATCACAGTTCAAGATGCTTTACGACAGATGTTTCCCTGGTGAGGACTTTTCATTTTGCGAAATATCAAGGTCCCATAGTGCAGTACTAGGCGTAGTGACCCAATATGACATAACATAGAAGAGAATAGTCTATCATGAATTTCTACTTACATCTTTGCTTAAAATAAACATTCCTATGGATAATACATGAAATCATACTGGTAGTGAATAAATAATATACATAAACCCATACCAGTAGTGAATAAATCATATACTAAATACCAACAGTGAATAAATCATACACTAAATGCATACCAGCAGTGAATAAATCGTATACTAAATACATACCAGCAGTGAATATTAATCATATACTAAATACATATCCGCAGTGAATAAATCGTATGCTAAACACATACCAGCAGTGAATAAATCATATATCTAATACATACCAGCAGTGAATAAATCCTATACTAAATACATATCAGCAGTGAATAAATCATGTACTAAATACCAGCAGTGAATAAATAGTATACCTAAATACATACCAGCAGTGAATAAATACTAAATAAATACCAGCAGTGATTAAATCATATATTAAATAGATACAAGCAGTGAATAAATCATATACTAAATAGATACCAGCAGTGAATAAATTCTATACTAAATACATACCAGCAGTGAATAAAACAAATACTGAATAGCAGAAGTGAATAAATCCTATACTAAATACATACCAGCAGTGAATATATCCTATACTAAGTACATACCAGCATTGAGTAAATCATATACTAAATAGCAGCAGTGAATACACCATATACTAAATACCAGAAGTGAATAAATCATACACTAAATGCATACCAGCAGTGAATATTAATCATATAATAAATACATACTCAGAGTGAATAAATTCTATACTAAATACATGCCAGCAGTGAATAAATCACATATCAAATACCAGCAGTGAATAAATCCTATACTAAATACATACCAAGAGTGAATAAATTGTATACCTAAATACATACCAGCAGTGGATAAATCCTACACTAAATACAAACCAACAGTGAATAAATCCTCTACTAAATACATACCAACAGTGAATAAATTGTACACTAAATACATACCAGCAGTGAATAAATCGTATACCTAAATACATACCAGCAGTGGATAAATCTTATACTAAATACATACCAGCAGTGCATAAATCCTATTCTAAATACATACCAACAGTGAATAAATCATATACTAAATAGATACCAGCAGTGAATATTAATCATATACCAAATACATACCCGCAGTGAATTAATTGAATGCTAAATATATACCAGCAGTGAACAAATCATATATTTAATACATACCAGCAGTGAATAAATCATATACTAAATACATACCAGCAGTGAATATTAATCATATACTAAATACATACCAGCAGTGAATGTTAATCATATACCAAATACATACCCGCAGTGAATAAATCGAATGCTAAATATATACCAGCAGTGAATAAATCATATATTTAATACATACCAACAGTGAATAAATCATATACTAAATACCAGCAGTGAATAAATCCTATTCTAAATACATACCAACAGTGAATAAACCCTTTACTAAATACATACCAACAGTGAATAAATTCTATACTAAATACATACCAGCAGTGCATAAATTGTATACTAAATACATACCAATAGTAAATAAATCCTATACTAAATACATACCAGCAGTGAATAAATCCTATACTAAATATATATCAGCAGAGTATAAATCATGTTTTAAATACCAGCAGTGAATAAATCGTATACCTAAATACATACCAGCAGTGGATAAATCTTATACTAACTATATACCAGCAGTGAATAAATCCTATACTAAATACATACAACAGTGAATAAATCCTATACTAAATACAGTACATACCAATAGTAAATAAATCCTATACTAAATACATACCAGCAGTGAATAAATCATATACTAAATACCAGCAGTGAATATATCATATGCTAAATAAATACCAGCAGTGAATATTAGTCATATAATAAATACATAACCGCAGGGAATAAATCGTATGCTAAATATATACCAGCAGTGAATAAATCATATACTAAATACCAGCAGTGAATAAATCCTATACTAAATACATACCAACAGTGAATAAATTGTATACTAAATACATACCAGCAGTGAATAAATCGTATGCTAAATACATGCCAGCAGTGAATAAATCATATACTAAATACTTATACTTACTAGCAGTGAATAAAACCTAAACTAAATACATACCAGCAGTGAATAAATTGTATACCCAAATAGATATGTAGTGAATGATCTGAATACATAAGTGCTGTATATACAACTGAGGGACCAAGACAGATAAACTGCAGACCGAGATATTGCATGACAGATGTGGGCCTTGTGAGGACTTCTCATTTTGCACTACATTTTGCACATAGTGCACTACTAGTGGTGGCCTGATAGGACATGACATAGAAGAGAACGGTCTATCATAACAGATAATCTACTGAATGATGCTATGGTTGTTTAGCTTTTGCAGACGATGGACTGTACCAGCCTGGTATGGAGCATTGCTGGTGCATCAGTTTTGCCTGTGCTGTTCCCTTAGGAAGGCATTTCATATGAGTATATAGGTTAGACTTGACGATGTAACAAGCATTGGCATTTGCCTGATGGATACAGTTCGGAGAGTATAAGTAATGAATTGATCTATTATTGCTTTTTTTTTTTTCGGGACGGCTGGAAAGAAAATACAAGTCCACAATCAATGAACAGACAGTAGAGTTCAGTATCTTCCTTTGATACGGTTTTATATTGGAGGCAGTGTTGGGGGAGGGAGTGGGGGTATCACGTCTGCTGGCCGCATGTAATTTTGCCCCTCTTTTGTTAATGACCTTGTAGAGATTAGCATGGTCCTTTCCATATGCCGCTAGATTACGTCTGGTGGCAGCTGGAAGAGGAGAGTGTTAGATGGGATGGTTTTCATTAGACAGGCCTGACATTACACTGCCCTGAATGTCGTCAATCGTGGACTGTCAATGCCTCTGAATAAACAGCCATCCAGATGTGATTTATCAAGTGTGCCAGTGGTCTGCGGAAATGGGTTTTATTATTCCCTCCCGTCCCCCTTATTGGAGCGCTCAGTGTTGGCTGGTCATTGCATATCAAGAATGATATTAACGCTCATGACCCAAAGGCAAATGTCATGTAGACCAGGAGCACGGAGAGAGGCAGAGATTGTAATTATTTTCTAAGCACATACTTAAGTCTGCACGGGCCATATGGGTTGGACAGTGTTAAGAGTTCAATGTTAAACGCGGAGATTGGACATGAAAATGCCAGTGACATCTAAATCATCTAGTTCGCCCGCAGGTCATCCACTCCATCAGCCATCCACCATGACAAAGACAAGAACATTGGATAATGGTGATATCAGATAATGATTGATACAATAAAACATTGTTTTTAGAAAAACAGTGCCATACCTGTCCACAGGTTGTGTCTGGAATTCCAGCGCAGCTCCATTAAAGAGTACATTTTTAACCTGGTGTAAATGCCGCTGTTCTCCTGAATCCGGCGTTGCATTTCTTTTGTTTCTGCTCCTTTCCGTCCCAGAGATATGACCTCTTCTTCCCTGTATAGAAATCTAGTCTTGTAATCCAAGTGGGCGTGATCCTCAACTTTTCTCTGCAGGTATCTTAATGAGGGCCGTGCCCACTTGGCTAACCAGACAAGATTTATGTACAGGAAAAAGAAGCCATATGTCAGGAAAGGAGAGGCATAGGAACAAAATAAAAACATGCCCGGATTCAGGAGAACAGCATCTTTTACACCAAGTAAAAATTGTACATATTTATTGCAAGCGACAGGTCCTCATAAAAGGTTGATCCATAATATCATACAAAGCATATGGGCAGGTGTGCAGCTGTTCTTTAAAGAAAGTAGTCATGTTTTCCAAAATTTGTACAAGCCCTTTTATTCTAAAAAAAAAAAATGTACAGATAGAAAAATAAGAGCAATGCTTTCAGCTTCTTGTTGACTGGGGAATTAATATTCTGCACAATGACCGTATTCACATATAGGATCCTATGAGTGAAAATGTTTTGTTGCAGAGGGCACGTGATAAGGGGGAGCTCCTCCTAGAGATACAAGTACGGCACCTAATATTGATCACATTGTGCCCAAACCCACTCTTATACTGTAGCATCAAAAAAGTGACTAAGGTATGATTACATGGCTCATGGAACAGATATGTTAATAATTGGCGTCTTACCAGGACGGAATATCTACCATATCCTACCCAATTATTGTGTATCCTCCGCAGCTGAGAATAGTTTCCCACAAAAATCCATTATAACCAATAGTATTTTCTTTCAAATGACAAGAAATGGCAGCAATGCAACCTGCAGAAATCATGGAGGGTTGTAACTAGCCATTTTTTGAGAATACGGATACTCAGACTTTTATAGGGTTATGCGGATATCTGAAAACATTCATTGGATTAGGTTGTGTCTATAGATATTCATGAGGGCATGCTACTGTCAGTAGACCTTCATAGGGGGAGGGTCGTTACTACCCATAGACATTCATGTCGGCAACCTACAACCCACAGACATTCATGTGGGCAGCCTACAACCCACAGACATTCATGTGGGCAGCCTACAACCCACAGACATTCATGTGGGCAGCTTACAGCCCACAGACATTCATGTGGGCACCCTACCATTCACAGATGTACATGTGGACACCATACCACCCACAAACATTCATGTGCGCAGCCTACAACCCACAAATATTCATGTGGGCAGCCTTCAACCCACAAACATGCATGTAGGCACCCTACAACCCACAGACATGCATGCAGGCACCCTACAACCCACAGACATGCATGTTGGCACCCTACCACCCACATACATTCATATGGGCACCCTACAACCCATAAAACATTTATGTGGACATGTTACTACCTGTATACATTTATTTTTTTCTGACTAGAAAAATGCCTCATTCAAGGAACACACTAGTACTTGTAGATATTTACAGGGGCATCTAACTACTCAAAAGACATCCAAGGGAACACATTGCACCCTATAGATGTTCATTGGTGCATCCTGCTACTGTACATCCGTTCATGGGGTTATACTACTACTACTCATGGGAGCATGCTACTATCTGTATATCTTCATATGGACATGCTACTAACCATTAACATTCAAGGGGGCATTCTGCTACTGTAGTGTTGATAGTGTTATGTTGCTACTTATAGACATTCATTGGGGCACACTGCCACCCATAGAAGTTCAAGAGGGCACACTGCTACCCATAGACATTAATTTGGGCACGCTACAACTGTAGCCGTTCATGGGGGCACACTACTACCCATAGACATTCATGGGGGCACACTACTACCCATAGACATTCATGGGGGCACATTAGTACCCATAGACATTCATGGGGCACACTACTACCCACAGACATTCATGGGGGCACACTACTGCCAATAGACAGTCATGGAGTACTACTACCCATAGATATTAAATGGGGCATGCCACTACTGTAGTCGTTCATGGGGACGTGCTGATGCCCTTAAACAATAAGATTGTCATTGGAATTGACTGAAATGGGGGAATCTACCAACATAAAAAACAAACATCGGATGCCGGCGGCGTAATTCTCCATTTTGCAGAATATCTGTGCGGTTAGTCCATCAGCCATTCGCGGCACGGTTCAGCTTGTCGGATTGCAATAAATTGTAGTGTCGGTGTTTTTGTACTGCACAATGCGCAGTGTGGGTAATCTCTCCAGTGTTATTCAAGTCTCAACAACACTTATGTCTAGCGAGGCGCTCGTGTCGTGTGGCCATTTACATTCAGACAATGAATTGCCCAGCACAGCTCCCTGAACAGCAGGAGACAGCACAGACCTCCCACCATGAGGAATGGACACCGCAGACAGGGGCGATGACCTACAAATGTTTGGGGTCCACTTGAAGAAGAACTTACCATGATCCCTTTTACCCTGCTGTGCTTCACACTACAAAGTGACACTGAGACGGCAAAGAGGTTAACGGGAGATAAATGAGGCGAGGAGAAAAGCTTCAAGATGTGGGCGAAAAGGAGAACACAGAATATCGCTGCAGCGTTGGTGCACCAAACTCAAAGGGAATGTGTACATGCAAAATGGAACCAACCAGCCTTATGGACCTTGTAGACACAAGCTTTATCTGTTTTCAGAAAAATGACCTATTGTTTAAATCAGGTTATTGTGTTACATATATTTTTATGCAAATTGTCTCTTGAAAGAGGACTTGAACTCTATAGCCCCACCAATTGGAAGTAGAAATCCTACAAGTCAATTTGGACCCTTTAATGAGCCTTGCAATATGACACTTATGTAACACCCCAGGCAACTGGTTGTTAAATTGACATTGTTTTCCTCACCGGGAGAGTCATGTCATGCTTGGAAGCGAGGAAGGATCCCTTATCAGGTATTCAGCACATACAACACTATTCTGACTCCAGGTCAGAAGGTGGAGCTCTGAACCCGGTTTCAGGGGAGCTTCCCTAGATATTATATATTCTGGCCTGGGGGAGGAGTTAGTCTGTTGGAGGGACAGACAGAGAGGGGAGTCTGACAGAGCAGAGTGGAAGCAGACAGAGAGAGTCTGAGAGGAAAGCTGGGGCCGTGCAGCCATGTGAGGTGCTGCAGCTCCTCAAATGAATGAGAACAGAGCAGTCTGTAGGAGACTGAGAGGGGAAGTGGAGCGCAGGAGAGTAAAGAGCTGGAGGGAAGCTACGGCTGTGCTTCCTCCACGCTGAAGCGCAGAATTCCGGTAGCTGGAAGACCGAGGTTGTGGGGGGAACTTCATGCCCCACGACAGAAACCAGCGGGCAGCTGGACTTCAAGTCACCTGTCTGCCATTAACACCCGAAGAAACAGTAAGAGATAGAGCCCGGCATCATCTGAGAGACCCTGTAAAAAGGCTCGAGTTACCTGTCATGCGGGTAGTGTCCTACCTAAAGGGGGACAGAGAACGTGAGGACCTTATGTGAGGCTTAATGCAGCAAGGGACTACAAGACAGCGCTAGAAGGAAGGCTTCTAACCACACTTGGTTAGTGGGATTCCAGATTCGCTTCCAAGCAGGCTGGACCATACCAGTACCTGTGATTCAGTACCCTGGACTGTGGCTGCGTGAATTCTACAGTAAAGAGACTGCAACTTGTGTCCTCTGTTTCTTTCTACATCACTTTAAGTACCGGACCAGGTACCGAGTGCCCCACGGCCCTGGCGGGCGTTCCATTTTTGGCGTCACGAACCGGATGGACCGACCCATTGAAGTGGGTCTTGTGTGCCTAATTGATTGATTGTGAGACTATTGAATTGTTAATTGCCACCATTACTGCCGCCATTACAGAACCATGTGACGTGCAGGAAGAGTGGAGTATGTTGTCATAGGCGGAGCTTGGAGGAATGGCGCAAAAGTTATGGCCACCCTTCATTGATATTACTATGTCTGACAGATCTGTCCACCCTCAAGAGAAGTCCGCCTCCTGGTCTGGGGTGGCGGGAATCGAAGAAGAAGGAACCGCCCACAGAAGAGAATGCAGGAAGAGCAGCAGGAAGGTGTGGCACAGAATCCAGCCGTCAAGATGGCGAGCGTTGGTCACCCGGAGGATGGGGAGGAAGCAGGAAGCTGACCTGCCATCAGCAATGAACCCGGAGGTTCCTGGAGCTGAAGTGGAGGAGCTGTGCTGTCAGTTCCGGCGGTACTGGTTCTGCGCAGCTGAGAAAGTATGGGAGCAGCAGACGAGCAAGTTTCCGATACACCAGCCTGCAATGGAGGAGTCCGGCACCAGAGACACCGTGATGGCAGTTAAGGAGACCGAACCTGCCCCGGTAGCAGAGGACACAGTCATAGGGCCTGTAGATGATCTGACACCCCTCCCACCCGGCCGGGTATACGGACCTATTGATTGGGAGCAGCCCTGGGGTATCGTACACACCTTCACCTCCCCACTACAGCCGACAAGAGGGACCCAGGAAGTGCATGGAGAATGGGTGACATTCTGGTGGGAGCACTCCGGCATTGACCTGATGGGGTTCCCCGGGGAGGCCAATGCCAAGGGAGAGTATCTCGAAGTTATAAGTAAAGAGGAATACTGCCGGCAGCAGGCTCTCAAATGGGAGCAGAAGGATAAAGAGCGGGACCTCCGGCGCAGGGCCATAGAGGAGAGAAATATGAGAGCTAAGGCTCAGGCCCGAAAGATCAAACATGAGGAACGGGGCCCACAGAGGCAAGGGACAGTAGTGGCATTCCGTATAACATCAGGATGGGGATTCATTAAAGAGCCAGGAATGCAGCTGAATTTGTTTACAAATTTTTGGAAACAATTTTGGCAAATAACAGGTTGAAAATATTTCAGGCATACCCAAGGCAACCCAACAGAAATGATGGGAAGCATGAACCATACTAGATTTTGTACTGGTGCCCACGAGCCTCAAAATGGTGGGCACAAATGTATATTAAGTGGTCACCATCCATAAAAGTAATCATAAAAAGATGAAATGGAGCCCATCATTGTAAACCCTCCCACCTATGTATTGAGAGGTCAGCGCAGAGGGGCTCCTTGACATCCAGGAAAGGGACATTATGCAAGTAGCCATGACACAAAGGGGTCACCTGAGATACAATGGCCCCTTGATGTAGAAAATGGAAATCTGAGCTTGAAGAAAACCTCAGTAAATCACACAGACATAATTTCTTGCTATGACAATGCGTCTTGTCCATAAGATAGATGTTAGCCACGTGCCAGCTCCTCCGCAGTGCATTATTCTGACCACGACGTAACTCCTGCCATAAATTTAAGGAAACTAGATTTTGGTGATCTCAAGAAGGTGATGATGAGACTAGAGCCTGCCCGATTAAAGTCAGGGCTGCTATGTTCTGCCGTCACAATATTGTGTCTTCCACTCTGGGCGTCCTCGGGGCTGTAAAAAGCCTGTCGCCCTACGAGGCTCATTATATGGACAAAAGGCAGAATTAGGAGTGGTCATTACTATCCCTGGTTCCACAAAGACTCTATTTGCAGTTTAGTGACAAAACGAATGAAGCGCAACAGCAGGACCCATAAGTGAATCCATCAATCAACAGAATCAGTGTCGCCTTTAAGATTGGTGAAGAGGCTCATTCTGCATCTTAAAGAAAGGAGAAGTCCAGAAAAAAAAATGTGGTGGTCAATGAAGAGATGTTCTTCAGAAGACTCGATGCAGATAAAGGCAAATTCACACTTAGCAGCCAAATAGAATGTGACTTCTCTTTTTTCCCCATCTGTTTTGCTTTTTTTCAATCTTCATTGTGTTTTGTCAATAGGGGCATGCTTAGCCAATTCCTGAAGTTTTCTCCTAATTTTCTCCCTTAGGCTATGTGCACACGTTCAGGATTTTTCATGTTTTTTTCACGATAAAAACGAGATAAAATCGCGTTAAAAAAACGCATACATATGCATCCTATCATTTCGAATGCATTCTGCAATTTTTGTGCACGTGATGCGTTTTTTCCGCTAAAAAAAAACGCATTGCGGTAAAAAAGCAGCATGTTCATTAATTTTACGGATTTTTCGTGTTTTCCCGCTATTTAATGCATTGGGAAAAATTGCGAAAAAAACATGAAAAAAAAACGCATGTGGATTTCTGTCAGAAATGTCCGGGTTTTGTCAGGAAATTTCTGCAAGAAATCCTGAATGTGTGTGCAGCGCCCCAGAGACCTGGTCGTTGCAGTATGGCACTCTGCCACTAAGGGGAGTGGCGGTACGTCTGATGGCACTAAGGAGTTCTCCTGACCAGGTATCACCAGAACACATTACACTTCACACTCTGGCCACTAGGGGGAGAAAAAGGCTTTATTTATTGGGCCACTCCTCACACTGGTAAAACTAGGGGCTGGGGAGAAAGTTAGTCAGAAGCTGACTGGGTTGGATTCAGGCAACATCCCGTGGCAGGGGGTGTTGCGGGGAGAAGACACAGGGGGGTCCCTGTCAGGCGTGGGAACCTGGCAGGAGCCTAGTGAAGAGAACAGAACGTTACGGAGCCGCGCCTGCACCTCCTGCGGCGGCATCCTAAGAAAGAGATAAGAAGGGAAGGATATTGTGGAACAGTGTAAACGAGATCAAGCACAAAGGAGAGCCAGTAAGAGTCGTGCCGTGAGACCGAGGCAACATCTTACTGAGGCGTGTAGCCGGTGGCCGGAACACCGCGGGAGTAACTGACTTCAGGCCTTACTTCGAACTCCGCAGGACAGTTAATTATAGGTTGGCTGTCTACCTTAAATTTCCTAAGAAGACATAGGGGACAACATTGGGAGAGGGGCGTCTCTAGGGTCCCGGAAGACCTCCAAGCCTTCCCGTCATACGGGTGCGTCCTAGCCAAAACATACTGGGGGACGAGAAACTAGTAACATCTGGAACTAAAGAGAGAGAGAGAGAGCTGTAGAGAACGATAAACGAGAACAGCAGTTGTGAGGACTATTCCGAATGCTCAGCAGGGTAGGACTACAACACACAGGCGCTAGTGGTAGACAACGACTTCCATCTGCAAAGGAAACTCTGGATGTGCCCATCGGACCGGCCGGTCTCAGAGAGCCCTGTTAAACGTACTCTGTATTGAGGATCCTGAAGCCTTCAGTAAAGAGGTAAAGAGACTGCAACCTTGTGTCCTCGTTATTACCTGCACCTCACACCATTACCATCCACCTTACTGGGAAGCCATGGGGATATACTTCACCTGTGGGAAGGTATACCATCCAGCTGCCATTCCATCACCCCAGCGGACCCCACAGCAGCGTCGGTCACCCTGACCGAACACCACAGGTGGCGTCACGAACCCTTGACAGACTGTACCACCTTTATTGGACGCCCCTTAGCAGGGTCACGGACCGGGTATAGCCACCGTGACAGCTTCAGAACCGAACCAGAGAGGCCCGGTACCGAAAACGTGTGGCCCTGTGTCTGGGGGCGCTCCAACTTGGCGTCACGAACAGGATCCTACTTAAGTCTGAAGAATTGGGTCATGTGTGCCTTGGAACTGTGATTTATTGCAAGGACTGTGTATTGCTATCTGTCGCAAGATTCCCACCAAATTGCCGCCATTGCCGCGCTACGAGGAGTGCAGGGGAAGATGGAGGGTGTGCCATGGGAGGAGACTACCACAGTGGCGCCAGAAGTGCTGACCGCCCCCTCCGATTACTGTTGCGGGAGGACGATTTACCCAAAAGCAGAGGAGAACCGCCCCCTGATTTGCAACGGCGGGAACCAAGACAAGAAGGAGCTCCACCCCCAGAAAATGGAGGAGCAGTGTGTGAGTGCCATCGCTGATCCCAGAGTGGGGATGATGACCAGCGGGTGCCCGAACGATGAAGGAGTGATCCTGGCCTGTCCCCGTCAGCCGGAGGAGGATCCAGACTACAGTTTGCCACGGCTGGAGGACTCGGGCTTCTTGGAGCCGCGGGCGGAGGAGCCGGGTCAGCCTATCCCAAGCGTGGAGCCAGCCGATGTGAAGCAATGGAGGTCGGAGCCATCACCGAGAGCCGCCTCGGGAGAACCGCAGTCCGAGCCGCAGACGACTCCAGTGTCCTTGTCAACGGGACCGATCGGCATCGGTGGAACCACATCAGATGGAGGTATGGAAAATGCCCCTGTCCTCCTGACCGATCCAGTTCCCGTGACCGCTCCCTGTCCTGACGGTGACTGATTCCCCACTCCCGAGCTGGTGGCTATCGTCCCTGGCACTATGGAGAAGCTGGTGCCTCCGCTACCGACGACTATGGGGACACCACTGTGTGTAAGCTCCGAGGGGGTGATCTTCCAATGGGATACCCCAAGGATTGGGCCAGACTGGACTAGACAGGAGGGCCTCAGCATCGCTGCGCTCACTTGGGAACAATATAAACAATGCCTGATTTTACACTGGAAAGACCGAAAAGAGACAGAACAAAGTGACCCACCAAGAGTACAAGGACCAAAGACAGAACGCAGTAAAGGGAGTCTGGTAAAGCGGGGAACTGTGCTGGCCTTTCACCCGAAGCGGGGTTGGGGCCATATAGAGGAACCGGGGCTACCGACGGAAATCTTTGCTAGCTACAATGTGAAGACCCCGCGCCACGATAGAGGTGACGGACAGCTGCTACACAGAGGGGACCAGGTGACGTACACCCGCCATCGGGTGGTGCGCTCGAAATGTCTACCGATGCGAGCCGGTAATGGCGCCACCTGCTGTCCTGACTACGACTAACCATGATTTGACGAACTCCACCCCTATCACTTCAGTGTGCATTATCGCCGCTACTGAACTTGCAACCAAAGCTGACATTCGGATCCAGACACCGGGTGACCTGGCCGCACCTGAGAGACGAACCTACGATACAGACACCGCATCAGGCGAGAACACGGGACCAGGGCTTCCACGGTCGTGAAGTGTTCATTACCGATGGATGCTGTTGTGAATTCCGCTCTTGGGCTCCCTCCGGTGGTTGTAAGTGGCACTTTTGTGAGTTCTGCTCTTGGGCTCCCTCTTGTGGTTTCAAGTGGTATGGCTGCTCCTTGGATTTAGCTGTCAGCAGCTGCTTCCACTGATTGTCTTTTCTGCTCGGCTATTTATGCCTGGCTCTTTCCTTCAGCCAGTGCCACTTGTAAATGGTTCCTGGTCGGATTCACATCTCTTTGGATTTCCCTGTTATCCTGACCAGTTCAGCAAAGCTAAGTCCTTGCTTGCTCTTTTCTGTCCACAGATTGTGGACTTATCCGTTCTGTGCATTCAATGTTTGTCCTGCTTATCAGTATGGATTAATTCTGTGTTGCTGGAAGCTCTGGGAAACAGATTTACCCTCCACACCTTTAGTCAGGTGTGGAGATTTTTGTAAACTCTGTGTGGACTTTTTGTAGTGTTTTATACTGACCGCACAGTATTCCATCCTGTCCTATCTATCTAGCTAGACTGGCCTCCTGTGCTCATCCTGGTTTCATTCTGTGTATGTCTTTTTCCCTCTCCTCTCACAGTCATTATTTGTGGGGGGCTAATCTATCCTTTGGGGATTTACTCTGAGGCAAGATAGCTTTCCTGTTTCTATCTTTAGGGGTAGTTAGATCTTAGGCTGTGACGAGGTGCCTAGGGAGTGTCAGGAGCATCCCACGGCTACTTCTAGTGTTGTGTTGAGCTTAGGGACTGCGGTCAGTACAGATACCACTTCCTTCTGAGCTCGTTCCATGTTGCTCCTAAACCACCAGATCATAACAGGATGCCTTGCAACCTATTATAGCACTAAACCTCGAAGATCCGAATATGTATATAGTTAACTGTTTCCTGCTGTTGCTGCTACTTTAAACCTGACCAGGGTGGATTTAACCGGGGGGGAGTGCAGCGTCCCAGAGACCTGGTCGTTGCAGTATGGCACTCTGCCACTAAGGGGAGTTGCGGTACGTCTGATGGCACTAAGGAGTTCTCCTGACCAGTTATCACCAGAACACATTACACTTCACATTCCGGCCACTAGGGGGAGAAAAAGGCTTTATTTATTGGGCCACTCCTCACACTGGTAAAACTAGGGGCTGGGGAGGAAGTTAGTCAGAAGCTGACTGGGTTGGATTCAGGCAACATCCCGTGGCAGGGGGTGTTGTGGGGAGGAGACACAGGGGGGTCCCTGTCAGGCGTGGGAACCTGGCAGGAGCCTAGCGAAGAGAACAGAACGTTACGGAGCCGCGCCTGCACCTCCTGCGGCGGCATCCTAAGAAAGAGATAAGAAGGGAAGGATATTGTGGAACAGTGTAAACGAGATCAAGCACAAAGGAGAGCCAGTAAGAGTCATGCCGTGAGACAGAGGCAACATCTTACTGAGGCGTGTAGCCGGTGGCCGGAACACCGCGGGAGTAACTGACTTCAGGCCTTACTTCAAACTCCGCAGGACAGTTAATTATAGGTTGGCTGTCTACCTTAAATTTCCTAAGAAGACATAGGGGGCAACATTGGGAGAGGGGCGTCTCTAGGGTCCCGGAAGACCTCCAAGCCTTCCCGTCATACGGGTGCGTCCTAGCCAAAACATACTGGGGGACGAGAAACTAGTAACATCTGGAACTAAAGAGAGAGAGAGAGAGAGCTGTAGAGAACGATGAACGAGAACATCAGTTGTGAGGACTATTCCGAATGCTCAGCAGGGTAGGACTACAACACACAGGCGCTAGTGGTAGGCAACGATTTCCATCTGCGAAGGAAACTCTGGATGTGCCCATCGGACCGGCCGGTCTCAGAGAGCCCTGTTAAACGTACTCTGGATTGAGGATCCTGAAGCCTTCAGTAAAGAGGTAAAGAGACTGCAACCTTGTGTCCTCGTTATTACCTGCACCTCACACCATTACCATCCACCTTACTGGGAAGCCCTGGGGACATACTTCACCTGTGGGAAGGTATACCATCCAGCTGCCATTCCATCACCCCAGCGGACCCCACAGCAGCGTCGGTCACCCTGACCGAACACCACAGGTGGCGTCACGAACCCTTGACAGACTGTTCCACCTTTATTGGACGCCCCTTAGCAGGGTCACGGACCGGGCATAGCCACTGTGACAGCTTCAGAACCGAACCAGAGAGGCCCGGTACCGAAAACGCGTGGCCCTGTGTCTGGGGACGCTCCATGTGCACATACCCTAAATGTTTTTGTCTTTTTTATAAAATCAATGGTATTCATGAAAGAAGACACTTTGTAATATACTATAATAAAGAAATCTGCTTCTTTCTCCTTGTGGATTGATCTTTCATTTTCAATTCACAGAAATACCTTCCAATAGGTGGCACTAGAGTTCTAGTTCTCTTCCTCTCTGAATAGATAATTTGCATAATTAGAATATTTCCCAGAGGAGCATTGCGGCTTTAAGTCTCCTCATCTCGGCATGCTTAGCATGTCAATATCCGTAAGGAGAAACAATACTTCTTGGATACAATTCACAGAAAAAAATGTGTCTTCAGTGAATACAGACTTTCCCATTACTGAGATAGGAGATGACAGTTGGTGCTCATAACATTCTATGGAGAACTGTAACTGTTGCTTCAGGAGAACTTACAGCATAATGTCTGTGTCTGCCTGTAGCACCTCTTTCTTCCCCTTTACATAGAATCTTATAAGCACCCCAACTGTCACCTTCTCACTCAGCAATGGAAAAATCTGCCTTCACTGAATACAGATTTCACTCGTGAATTTCTCTGAAAAGAAATGAATATTAAAAGTTGCTTATTTTCAGTTATACCATTGATTTAAAAAATAAAAAGTAAAGCGACGGTTACGCTTTAACACCTTCACAACCTTAGACGTATCCATACATCATGGAAGGGAAGGCGTTCCCGACCGATGAAGTACAGGTATGTCATGGTGATTGCCGCCGGGTGTTCAGCTAACATGATGGCTGACACCCGGCTCTCACAGCCAGGAGCACTATTCGCACCGCCCCTGGCTGTTTAACCCCGTAAATTCTGCTATAGAAAGCAGGGAGAGGGACCACAAGATAAACATGATCCAAAATGTTAAATAAAATTTCCCCAATTAAAGTTTTAAACCTATCCACGAAAAGAAAGTCCCCACTCAGGTCTATCATCTGTTACTGGAAATATAGGGGGGTTCTATGTTACTGGTAGTACAAAGGCTCTGGAAAAGCAAAATGATTCCTCACCCGCCAAAAAGTGCAGCGAATTCTGTGCTCCCAAATCCAAATGCTCCCTCCTGAGCCCCAAAGTTTGCCTAAACCAATAGTTAGCATCCACGTTTGGCATCTCTTTAGTAATGAGAGCGTGCCTCCAGAAACACGAGCTGAGCACAAAGTATGGGCACTACAACGTACTGGTCACTACAATGTACTGGCACTACAACGTACTGGCACTACACTGGCAGATTTGCAATTTTCACTCAACAACAGTCACTGCTAGGGTTGAGCGAAACGGGTCGAACATTTTCAAAAGTCGCCGACTTTTGGCTAAGTCGGGGTTTCATGAAACCCGATCCGACCCCTGTGCGGGGTCGGCCATGCGGTACGCGACTTTCGCGCCAAAGTCGCGTTTCAATGACGCGAAAAGCGCCATTTCTCAGCCAATGAAGGTAAACGCAGAGTGTGGGCAGCGTGATGACATAGGTCCTGGTCCCCACCATCTTAGAGAAGGGCATTGCAGTGATTGGCTTGCTGTCTGCGACGTCACAGGGGCTATAAAGAGGCGTTCCCGCCGACCGCCATCTTACTGCTGCTGATCTGAGCTTAGGGAGAGGTTGCTGCCGCTTTGTCAGAAGCAGGGATAGCGTTAGGCAGGGTCCATTAACCACAAAACCGCTTGTGCTGCAGCGATTTGCACTGTCCAACACCACCCTCGGTGTGCAGGGACAGTGGAAGTTTTTTTTTTTTTTTTTTTCCCCTCAGCGCTGTAGCTCATTGGGCTGCCCTAGAAGGCTCCCTGATAGCTGCATTGCTGTGTGTACGCCGCTGTGCAAACCAACTGCTTTTTTCAAAGCACAAATCCTCTTGTTCCTTCCTTTCTGCACAGCTATCTTTTTTGTTTGTCCACACTTTTTATTTCATTTGTGCATCAGTCCACTCCTTATTGCTGCCTGCCATACCTGGCTGAGATTACTGCAGGCAGGGAGATAGTAGCTGCCTGCCATACCTGGCTGAGATTACTGCAGGCAGGGAGATAGTAATTGTAGGACATTCCCTGTTTTTTTTTTTTTTTTTTTTTTGGTGGGAGATTAAGATTGGCAATTTGGCATTTCTGCTAGAGTGCCATCCCTGTGTGTGCCATCTCTCTCACATAGTGGGCCATAGAAAGCCTTTTCATTTTTCTGTATTTTTTTTGTGGGGTGTATAAATTCTCCCTGATAAAAATACAGTGGGAGATTAATATTGGCCTTTGGGCTTGTGTGCCAGTCCTGAGTGTGCCATCTCTCTCACAAATAGTGGGCCATAGAAAGCCTATTTATTTTTTTTTTTGGTTTTATAAATTCTCCCTGAAAAAAAGGGAGATTAATATTGGCCTCTGGGCTTGTGTGCCAGTCCTGAGCGTGCCATCTGTGCCAGCCCTGAGCGTGCCATCTCTCTCACAAATAGTGGGCCATAGAAAGCCTATTTAATTTTTTTTTTTGTTTTATAAATTTTCCCTGAAAAAAGGGAGATTAATATTGGCCTCTGGGCTTGTGTGCCAGTTGTGAGCGTGCCATCTGTGCCAGTCCTGAGCGTGCCATCTCTCTCACAAATAGTGGGCCATAGAAAGCCTATTTAAATATTTTTTTGGTTTTATAAATTCTCCCAGAAAAAAAGGGAGATTAATATTGGCCTCTGGGCTTGTGTGCCAGTCCTGAGCGTGCCATCTGTGCCAGCCAGCCCTGAGCGTGCCATCTCTCTCACAAATAGTGGGCCATAGAAAGCCTATTTAATTTTTTTTTTTGTTTTATCAATTTTCCCTGAAAAAAGGGAGATTAATATTGGCCTCTGGGCTTGTGTGCCAGTTGTGAGCGTGCCATCTGTGCCAGTCCTGAGCGTGCCATCTCTCTCACAAATAGTGGGCCATAGAAAGCCTATTTAAATATTTTTTTGGTTTTATAAATTCTCCCAGAAAAAAAGGGAGATTAATATTGGCCTCTGGGCTTCTGTGCCAGTCCTGAGCGTGCCATCTGTGCCAGTCCTGAGCGTCCCATCTCTCTCACAAATAGTGGGCCATAGAAAGCCTATTTTATTTTTTTTTTGGGTTTTCGAAATTCTCCCTGAAAAAAGGGAGATTAATATTGGCCTCTGGGCTTGTGTGCCAGTTGTGAGCGTGCCATCTGTGCCAGTCCTGAGCGTGCCATCTCTCTCACAAATAGTGGGCCATAGAAAGCCTATTTAAATATTTTTTTGGTTTTATAAATTCTCCCAGAAAAAAAGGGAGATTAATATTGGCCTCTGGGCTTCTGTGCCAGTCCTGAGCGTGCCATCTGTGCCAGTCCTGAGCGTCCCATCTCTCTCACAAATAGTGGGCCATAGAAAGCCTATTTTATTTTTTTTTTGGGTTTCAGAAATTCTCCCTGGAAAAAAAAAGGGAGATTAATATTGCCCTTTGGGCTTGTGTGCCAGTACTAAGCGTTCCATCTCTCTCTCTCTCTCAGTCAGTGGGCCATAGAACGCATATTTTTGGTTTTATTTGTTTTCTAAATTCTCCCTGAAAAAATCATTTTATTTTATTTGGTTTCTAAATTCTTCCTGATAAAATCATATTTTTTTTATTATTTTTATTTCTAAAGTCTCCCTGAAAAAAAAAAAAAAAAAACAACCAAAAAAACAGTGGGAGATTAATATTGGCCTTTCTGCTTGTGTGCCAGTCTTGACTCCTGGGTGTGCCATCTCTCTCTCTCTCTCTCTCTCTCTCTCTCTCTCTCTCTCTCTCCAATTGTGGTCCATAGAAAGCCTATATTTTTTTTCCTTGATTTGGGTTCTAAAATCTACCAGAGAAAATAACTACATCAATCATTGGTAGAAAAATATTGGCCTCTGGGTTTGTGTGCCACTCCTGACTCCTGTGTGCGTCATCTCTCAGTCAGTGGGCCATAGAACGCCTATTTTTGGTTTTATTTGTTTTCTAAATTCTCCCTGAAAAAATCATTTTATTTTATTTGGTTTCTAAATTCTTCCTGATAAAATCATATTTTTTTTATTATTTTTTTTTCTAAAGTCTCCCTGAAAAAAAAAAAAAAAAACAGTGGGAGATTAATATTGGCCTTTCTGCTTGTGTGCCAGTCTTGACTCCTGGGTGCGTCATCTCTCAGTCAGTGGGCCATAGAACGCCTATTTTTGGTTTTATTTGTTTTATAAATTCTCCCTGAAAAAATCATTTTATTTTATTTGGTTTCTAAATTCTTCCTGATAAAATCATATTTTTTTTATTATTTTTTTTTCTAAAGTCTCCCTGAAAAAAAAAAAAAAAAAACAACCAAAAAAAACAGTGGGAGATTAATATTGGCCTTTCTGCTTGTGTGCCAGTCTTGACTCCTGGGTGTGCCATCTCTCTCTCTCTCTCTCTCTCTCTCTCTCTCTCTCTCTCCAATTGTGGTCCATAGAAAGCCTATATTTTTTTTCCTTGATTTGGGTTCTAAAATCTACCAGAGAAAATAACTACATCAATCATTGGTAGAAAAATATTGGCCTCTGGGTTTGTGTGCCACTCCTGACTCCTGTGTGCGTCATCTCTCAGTCAGTGGGCCATAGAACGCCTATTTTTGTTTGTTTTATAAATTCTCCCTGAAAAAATCATTTTATTTTATTTGGTTTCTAAATTCTTCCTGATAAAATCATATTTTTTTTATTATTTTTTTTTCTAAAGTCTCCCTGAAAAAAAACAAAAAAAAAAAAAACAAAAAAAAAACAGTGGGAGATTAATATTGGCCTTTCTGCTTGTGTGCCAGTCTTGACTCCTGGGTGTGCCATCTCTCTCTCTCTCTCTCTCCAATTGTGGTCCATAGAAAGCCTACATTTTTTTTCCTTGATTTGGGTTCCAAAATCTACCAGTACTCCATCAATCATTGGTAGAAAAATATTGGCCTCTGGGCTTGTGTGCCACTCCTGATTCCTGTGTGCGTCATCTCTCACTCAGTGGCCCATAGAAAGCATATAGTTTGTTACATTTGTTTTCTAAATTCTCCCTGCAAAAATCTATTTTTTTTTGGGGGGTTTCTAAAGTGTTCCTGAAAAAAATAAAAATAAAAAAAAAATAATAGTGTGACATTAATATTAACATTTGTGCTTCAGTGACAGTCCTGCGTGTGGGGCATCTCTCTAATTTGCAGCCACCAAAAAAAGAGTGTGTAACATTGGGCCTGATTTTCGCTGTGGTCTCACCAACCTGTAAAGGGGTAGCTAAATCATACTGAAGTTATAGCTCACCGTGTAAGTTGTGTGACTGCAACAAATAACGTTAGTTTGGTTACGTTTTTAAAACAATGAGGAAGTCTAGTGGAAGAGGTCGTGGCCGGGGGCGTTCATTGTCAGCTGGTAATGAGGGTAGTGGTAGTGGTGGAGCATCAGGTGGTCGTGGGGGAAAAAATATTGCACCTAAGTCTGGAGCTGTGGAGCCAGGTTCGTCGTCCGGCTACACAAGGCCTCGAACGCTCCCTTTTCTGGGATTAGGAAAACCGCTTTTAAAGCCGGAGCAGCAAGAGCAAGTTTTGGCTTATCTTGCTGACTCAGCCTCTAGCTCTTTTGCCTCATCTCGTGAAACTGGTAAAAGTAAAAGCAGCGCGTCGTTAGTGGATGTTCACGGTCAGGGACAAGTCACTTCCTTGTCCTCTTCAGCAAAAACAACAACAGAGAAGAATGCAGCAGGCGACACAACGGGTTACTCCATGGAGCTCTTTACACATACCGTCCCTGGCTTAGAAAGTGAAGCAGTTAACAGTCCATGCCCATTACAAATTGAATCTGACATGGAGTGCACTGACGCACAGCCACAGCCAGACTACTATGCTGGTCCTTTGACTCAGACCACAACATTGCCCTCGCAGGGTGCTGATCAAGAATCAGACCCTGATGAGACTATGTTGCCCCATCACGAACGCTATACCACCGAACGACACGGTGACACAGACGAAGTTGCGCAGGAGGTACAAGAAGAGTTATTAGATGACCCAGTTCTTGACCCCGATTGGCAGCCATTGGGGGAACAGGGTGCAGGCGGCAGCAGTTCTGAAGCAGAGGAGGAGGAGGGGCCGCAGCAGGCATCAACATCGCCACAGGTTCCATCTGCCGGGCCCGTATCTTGCCCAAAACGCGTGGCAAAGCCAAAACCTGGTGGAGGACAGCGTGGCCATCCGGTTAAAGCTCAGTCTGCAATGCCTGAAAAGGTATCCGATGCTAGAAAGAGTGCAGTCTGGCATTTTTTTAAACAACATCCAATTGATCAGCGCAAAGTCATCTGTCAAAAATGTTCTACTTCCTTAAGCAGAGGTCAGAATCTGAAAAGTCTCAATACTAGTTGCATGCATAGACATTTAACCACCATGCATTTGAAAGCTTGGACTAACTACCAAACGTCCCTTAAGGTTGTTGCACCCTCGGCCAATGAAGCTAGTCATCAACGCAACATCCCTTCCGGCAGTGTAGGACCACCATTTAGCGCACCACCTGCTGTATCTGTGCAGGTATCTTTGCCAGGCCAAAGCAGTCAGGGTCAGGGAATCACCAGTTTCGTAGTAGGAAACACTGCATCTAGGGCACCGGCGGCAACAATACCATCTCCCACCGTCTCTCAGTCTGCCATGTCCACCGGCACCCCCGCTAGTTCCACGATCTCCAGCTCTCCAGTCCAGCTCACCCTACATGAGACTATGGTTAGAAAAAGGAAATACTTAGCCTCGCATCCGCGTACACAGGGTTTGAACGCCCACATAGCTAGACTAATCTCGTTAGAGATGATGCCCTACCGGTTAGTTGAAAGCGAAGCTTTCAAAGACCTGATGGACTACGCTGTACCACGCTACGAGCTACCCAGTCGACACTTTTTTTCCAGAAAAGCCATCCCAGCCCTCCACCAGCATGTTAAAGAGCGCATCGTCCATGCACTCAGGCAATCTGTGAGCACAAAGGTGCACCTGACAACAGATGCATGGACCAGTAGGCATGGCCAGGGACGTTACGTGTCCATCACGGCACACTGGGTAAATGTGGTGGATTCAGGGTCCACAGGGGACAGCAAGTTTGGGACAGTTCTGCCTAGCCCACGGTCTAGTAAACAGTTGTCTGTAGCCGTTCGCACCCCCTCCTCCTCCTCCTCCTCGTCCTCCTGCAGAAGCAAGAGCTCGTCCACAGACCGCAGTCGCACAAACACTCCATCCGCACCTGCCACTGTTGCACACCAGGTCTCCCATTATGGGGCAGCTACTGGCATACGTCAGCAGGCTGTATTGGCTATGAAGTGTTTGGGCGACAATAGACACACCGCGGAAGTTCTGTCCGAGTTCTTGCAGCAAGAAACGCAGTCGTGGCTGGGCACTGTAGATCTTGAGGCAGGCAAGGTAGTGAGTGATAACGGAAGGAATTTCATGGCTGCCATCTCCCTTTCCCAACTGAAACACATTCCTTGCCTGGCTCACACCTTAAACCTGGTGGTGCAGTGCTTCCTGAAAAGTTATCCGGGGTTATCCGACCTGCTCCTCAAAGTGCGTGGACTTTGCGCACATATCCGCCGTTCGCCTGTACACTCCAGCCGTATACAGACCTATCAGCGTTCTTTGAACCTTCCCCAGCATCGCCTAATCATAGACGTTGCAACAAGGTGGAACTCAACACTGCACATGCTTCAGAGACTGTGCGAACAGAGGCGGGCTGTTATGTTTTTGTGGGAGGATACACATACACGGGCAGGCAGTAGGATGGCAGACATGGAGTTGTCAGGTGTGCAGTGGTCGAAGATTCAAGACATGTGTCAAGTCCTTCAGTGTTTTGAGGAATGCACACGGCTGGTTAGTGCAGACAACGCCATAATAAGCATGAGCATCCCCCTAATGCGTCTGCTGATGCAAAGTTTGACGCACATAAAGGATCAGGCGTCTGCACCAGAGGAAGAGGAAAGCCTTGATGACAGTCAGCGATTGTCTGGTCAGGGCAGTGTACATGACGAGGTACCGGGCGAAGAGGAGGTGGAGGATGAGGAGGATGATGGGGATGAGTATATTTTTAATGAGGAAGCTTTCCCGGGGGCACGGGAAATTGGTGGCGTGGCAAGGCCGGGTTCTGGTTTTTTGAGGGACACAAGTGACGTAGATTTGCCTGCAACTGCCCCTCAACCAAGCACAACCGCAGATTTGACAACGGGAACTTTGGCCCACATGGCGGATTATGCCTTGCGTATCCTCAAAAGGGACACACGCATTACAAAAATGATGAACGATGACGATTACTGGTTGGCCTGCCTCCTTGATCCTCGCTATAAAGGCAAATTGCAAAATATTATGCCACATGAGAACTTGGAACTAATATTAGCAACAAAACAATCAACTCTTGTTGACCGTTTGCTTCTGGCATTCCCTGCACACAGCGCCCGTGATCGTTCTCACACGAGCTCCAGGGGCCAGCAGACCAGAGGTGTTAGAGGGGCAGAAATCAGAAGTGGCGTTGGACAGAGGGGTTTTCTGACCAGGTTGTGGAGTGATTTTTCTATGACCGCAGACAGGACAGGTACTGCAGCATCAATTCAAAGTGACAGGAGACAACATTTGTCCAGTATGGTTACAAACTATTTTTCATCCCTTATCGACGTTCTCCCTCAACCGTCATTCCCATTTGATTACTGGGCATCCAAATTAGACACCTGGCCAGAATTGGCAGAATATGCATTGCAGGAGCTTGCTTGCCCGGCAGCTAGTGTCCTATCAGAAAGAGTATTCAGTGCTGCAGGTTCAATACTAACAGAAAAAAGGACTCGTCTGGCTACCCAAAATGTAGATGATCTAACCTTCATTAAAATGAACCACAACTGGATTTCAAAATCTTTTGCCCCACCCTGCCCGGCTGACACCTAGCTTTCCTATGAAAAGGTCTTGCCTGTGGACTATTCTGAATGACTTTTCCAATCTCGTAATTTTCTTCACCTGATTGTCCAGCATACGACATGTTTCCACCTCACGAAATGGCCAAACTCCCCACACGGGGCCGTGCTATCGCCACTTTGCGCTTGGACCCTTGAGAGTGCTGTTTGTCTGAAGAGGTGGGTGTGGCCGCTTTTGGTCGACGGCACTGCCACTGGGTCCCTCATAGTACAATAAAGTGTCTCTGGCGGTGGTGGTGCGCACCCAACGTCAGACACACCGTTGTAATATGAGGGGCCCTGTGCCTGTACCGCCGGCCACAAGACAGTTCCCCCCCCAGCTCAAACAGTGCTCTACCACTAGCAAAATTATCTCTCACAGCTTCACCAATGTGTAGTCTAGCCGCTGACATCCTTCAATGCCTGGCACTGACAATACCATTGTTTTGACATTTTTGTTATGTTAGGCCTTCGAAGCCTGTCTGCGGTCCCTTCTTTCTACAACTACTACACTGACCAGGCCACTGCTGGCCGTGTTACCCTGGAACCAATTTAAAAGTGCCTACAGTCAGCCCAATTTTGTTATGTTAGGCCTTCGAAGACTGTCTGCCGTCACTCCTTCCACTAGACTTCCACTGACCATATACTGCTGCCCATGTACCCCTGGAACCAATTTAAAGTGCCTACAGCCAGCCCAATTTTGTTATGTTAGGCCTTCGAAGCCTGTCTGCGGTCACTCCTTCCACTAGACTTCCACTGACCAGACCACTGCTGCCCGTGTACCCCTGGAACCAATTTAAAAGTGCCTACAGCCAGCCCAAGTTTGTTATGTTAGGCCTTGGAAGCCTGT
The DNA here is from genome assembly GCF_032444005.1 of Ranitomeya imitator. NCBI lineage: Eukaryota > Metazoa > Chordata > Amphibia > Anura > Dendrobatidae > Ranitomeya > Ranitomeya imitator. The sequence goes on along the minus strand of NC_091283.1, from coordinate 178,480,824 downwards.
CTGCGGTCACTCCTTCCACTAGACTTCCACTGACCAGACCACTGCTGCCCGTGTACCCCTGGAACCAATTTAAAAGTGCCTACAGCCAGCCCAAGTTTGTTATGTTAGGCCTTGGAAGCCTGTCTGCGGTCACTCCTTCCACTAGACTTCCACTGACCAGACCACTGCTGCCCGTGTACCCCTGGAACCAATTTAAAAGTGCCTACAGCCAGCCCAAGTTTGTTATGTTAGGCCTTGGAAGCCTGTCTGCGGTCACTCCTTCCACTAGACTTCCACTGACCAGACCACTGCTGCCCGTGTACCCCTGGAACCAATTTAAAAGTGCCTACAGCCAGCCCAAGTTTGTTATGTTAGGCCTTGGAAGCCTGTCTGCGGTCACTCCTTCCACTAGACTTCCACTGACCAGACCACTGCTGCCCGTGTACCCCTGGAACCAATTTAAAAGTGCCTACAGCCAGCCCAAGTTTGTTATGTTAGGCCTTCTAAGCCTGTCTGCGGTCCATTCTTTCAACTACTACTACACTGACCAGGTCACTGCTGCCCGTGTACCCCTGGAACCAATTTAAAATTGCCTACAGCCAGCCCAATTTTTTTATTTTAGGCCTTCGATGCCTGTCTGCGGTCCATTCTTTCAACTACTACTACACTGACCAGGTCACTGCTGTCCGTGTACCCCTGGAACCAATTTAAAATTGCCTACAGCCATGTGTTATTATTTTAGGCCTTCGATGCCTGTCTGTGGTCACTCCTTCCACTAGGCCTCCACTGACCACACCACTGCTGTCCGTGTACCCCTGGAACCAATTTAAAATTGCCTACAGCCAGCCCAATTTTTTTATTTTAGGCCTTCGATGCCTGTCTGCGGTCCATTCTTTCAACTACTACTACACTGACCAGGTCACTGCTGTCCGTGTACCCCTGTAACCAATTTAAAATTGCCTACAGCCATGTGTTATTATTTTAGGCATTCGATGCCTGTCTGCGGTCCATTTTTTCAACTACTACTACACTGACCAGGTCACTGCTGCCCGTGTACCCCTGGAACCAATTTAAAATTGCCTACAGCCATGTGTTATTATTTTAGGCCTTCGATGCCTGTCTGCGGTCACTCCTTCCACTAGGCCTCCACTGACCACACCACTGCTGTCCGTGTACCCCTGGAACCAATTTAAAATTGCCTACAGCCAGCCCAATTTTTTTATTTTAGGCCTTCGATGCCTGTCTGCGGTCCATTCTTTCAACTACTACTACACTGACCAGGTCACTGCTGTCCGTGTACCCCTGGAACCAATTTAAAATTGCCTACAGCCATGTGTTATTATTTTAGGCCTTCGATGCCTGTCTGCGGTCACTCCTTCCACTAGGCCTCCACTGACCACACCACTGCTGTCCGTGTACCCCTGGAACCAATTTAAAATTGCCTACAGCCAGCCCAATTTTTTTATTTTAGGCCTTCGATGCCTGTCTGCGGTCCATTCTTTCAACTACTACTACACTGACCAGGTCACTGCTGTCCGTGTACCCCTGTAACCAATTTAAAATTGCCTACAGCCATGTGTTATTATTTTAGGCATTCGATGCCTGTCTGCGGTCCATTTTTTCAACTACTACTACACTGACCAGGTCACTGCTGCCCGTGTACCCCTGGAACCAATTTAAAATTGCCTACAGCCATGTGTTATTATTTTAGGCCTTCGATGCCTGTCTGCGGTCACTCCTTCCACTAGGCCTCCACTGACCACACCACTGCTGTCCGTGTACCCCTGGAACCAATTTAAAATTGCCTACAGCCATGTGTTATTATTTTAGGCCTTCGATGCCTGTCTGCGGTCCATTCTTTCAACTACTACTACACTGACCAGGGCACTGCTGGCCGTGTACCCCTGGAACCAACATCAGAAAATATAAAAATAAGTATTTTGCTTATAAAAAAGAAAATACTGGTGAGATATCAAATGCAGACATTTTAACATTAAAAACAAACACACAACTCTAATCTGGTACAGTACTAAAAATGGCCACCAGCTACAATTACTTTCTCCTGCAAGTAGTTAACTGAAAGTTTTTTTAAATTGAAAACACACATATGGCATCCACCGAGTGTTGTCCTGTCGCGTCTTCTTTATATTATTGCCGAGAAGATGCAAAATAATGAAAATAATAAAATCATTAATTACCAAAATAATAGAGAAAGTCAACACCACATTGCAAATAAACATTCATTCCAAATAAAGAAGCAGGGCGCGTCCGAGGGTGAGTATATACCTAATAAGAATATAATCACCCTCGGACGCGCAATGCTTATTTCCAACAGCCTTCCTTCCTAAGAATCAGCCCTTCCGTCGTGTAGAGAGACGTTGTGTTACACTCCAAGGTGTTCCCCAGGTTGCCTTTCCTGAGCTTCGATCTTCCGGCTCTCGTTTAGTAGTTCTTGGAAACTACTCTGCATTAGGCCTTCAAATTGGGTATGGGGTGTAGAGAGATGGTGTGTTCCACTCCAAGGTGTTCCCCAGGTTGCCTTTCCTGAGCTTCGATCTTCCGGCTCTCGTTTAGTAGTTGTTGGAAACTACGCTGCATTAGGCCTTCAAATTGGGTATGGGGTGTAGCGAGAGGGTGTGTTACACTCCAAGGTGTTCCCCAGGTTGCCTTTCCTGAGCTTCGATCTTCCGGCTCTCGTTTAGTAGTTCTTGGAAACTACACTGCATTAGGCCTTCAAATTGGGTATGGGGTGTAGAGAGAGGGTGTGTTACACTCCAAGGTGTTCCCCAGGTTGCCTTTCCTGAGCTTCGATATTCCGGCTCTCGTTTAGTAGTTGTCGGAAACTACGCTGCATTAGGCCTACAAATTGGGTATGGGGCGTAGAGAGAGGGTGTGTTACACTCCAAGGTGTTCCCCAGGTTGCCTTTCCTGAGCTTCGATATTCCGGCTCTCGTTTAGTAGTTGTCGGAAACTACGCTGCATTAGGCCTACAAATTGGGTATGGGGTGTAGAGAGAGGGTGTGTTACACTCCAAGGTGTTCCCCAGGTTGCCTTTCCTGAGCTTCGATCTTCATGCTCTCGTTTAGTAGTTGTCGGAAACTACGCTGCATTAGGCCTACAAATTGGGTATGGGGTGTAGAGAGAGGGTTTGTTACACTCCAAGGTGTTCCCCAGGTTGCCTTTCCTGAGCTTCGATCTTCCGGCTCTCGTTTAGTAGTTGTTGGAAACTACGCTGCATTAGGCCTTCAAATTGGGTATGGGGTGTAGCGAGAGGGTGTGTTACACTCCAAGGTGTTCCCCAGGTTGCCTTTCCTGAGCTTCGATCTTCCGGCTCTCGTTTAGTAGTTCTTGGAAACTACACTGCATTAGGCCTTCAAATTGGGTATGGGGTGTAGAGAGAGGGTGTGTTACACTCTAAGGTGTTCCCCAGGTTTCCTTGCCATTGCTTCGGTCTTCCGACTCTCGTTTAGTAGTTGTAGAAAAGTACACTGCATTAGGCCATACAAAATGGGTATGGGGTGGAGAGAGATGGTGTGTTACACTCCAAGGTGTTCCCCAGGTTGCCTTTCCTGAGCTTCTATCTTCAGGCTCTCATTAAATTGTGGTTAAATGGAACAACTGCATTTGGCGTACTAGTTGGTTTGGGGCCTACTATCGGTGTCTGCCACTCCTTGCTGTTCTCCTCCACTGAACAAAGCTGTGCCGCCTGTTTACTACGGTTGCCAATTTTGAACTGCATTTCGACTACTTACTGATTTGGCCCTACTCTCTGTGTCAGCCTCTCATTCCAGTTGTCCTCCACTGCAATGCCCCCTGGTTATTCCTGTGTTACCAATTTTGAACTGCATTTAGCCCACTTTCTTCTTTGGGCCTATATCTGTGTTTCCACTTCATCGTGCCCATTGCCCAGCCAGTGATAGATGAGTCTGCTGGTACATTGACCCATAACGCAACATTCCCCGTGCACGCTACACAACAACATTGTGACCCTGCTGAAAGTCAGGTTGCTCTTCCCGCATACCATACCACCTTACACGGGGACAAAGAGGAAGGTGCAGATGAAAGTGCAGGTTCCTTCATCAGGTGGGGGGAGGAATACTAGTTGGCGACGTCACTGGCACAGGGCCTCTCATAGTACGCAAAAGTGTTGCTGCCGGTGGGAGGCGCCCCCGCCGTGCAAACACACCGCTGTACTTTGAGGGGCCCTGTGCCAGTGCCAATGCCAACGAGTGGACCCCCCCTGCTTGCTCAGGTTCACAGCACTTGCAAAGTTGAAATACTTACCTCTCCCTGCTCCACTGCCGTGACGTGGTCCAGATTTCCTGGGCCCACTAATTACTTGAACCAGCCCTACCCCCCACAACTTTAGCCAAATGACCCCCAATTTCAAATGCCTTCCAATTATTATAAGGTAAATTACGCTTGACAAGCTTCATTAAGAAGAATGGATGGTTTTGACATTAAAATGGCCACTCTAGGTGTTTTCCTGGCCCCCACTCACTGCCGACTATGCTGCCCCATTGACTTGCATTGGGTTTCGTGTTTCGGTCGATCCCGACTTTACGTCATAATCGGCCGATTTCACTCGACCCGACTTTGGACATAGTCGGGTTTCGCAAAACCCGGCTCGACTCTAAAAAGGTCAAGGTCGCTCAACTCTAGTCACTGCTGCTTTTTTCTGGCAAATGTACATGGAATCAAAATAGTCACTACCCCTGTAGATAAATTCCCAGAGGGGTGCAATTTCCAAAATGGGATCACTTGAGGACGGAATCTGCTCTTCTGGCTCTGTATATGGAGTCCACCAGCTATTCTATAGTTTATTCTCCAAGAGTCAAATAGCTCTCCTGTTCAGAGTCACGCCGTATGGTTATGTAGTAATGTAAAGCCACATATGGGGTATTGCCACATTCAAGAGAAATTGTATGACAAATTTTGTGCCATTTTTTACCCATTTACCAGTGTGAAAATGAAAAATCTGAGGCTAAAACAACATTTTTGAGGTAAAAATTTAATTATCACCGCCCAATGGTATAAAATTCAGTGACAAACCCATATTGAAACCCGTGGTCTCAATATGATCACTGCACCCCTAGAGGCCATTAGGAGGCTTTGCTTGTAAAATGACATCACTTATGGGGGGTTCTTTAGTTCTGAAAACCTCAGAGGTTCTGCCAATTTGACATGTCACCCTCAAACCATTCCAGCAAAATGTGCCCTACAATATGGTGTTCTTCCCTTCTGAGCTTTGCACTGTGCCTCGACCACAAATGGGGTATTGGCATGCACCAGAGAAATTGCGTAACATATTTTGTGGTCCATTTTCTGCTATTACCCCTTTTGAAAATTGAAAACTTGAGGCCAAAGTAAACTTTTACTGAAAAAAAATGGTAATTTTCCATTGACTCGGCACAATGTTATACAATTTTGTCAATCGCTTGAGGGTTAAGGGTATGTGTCCATGTTCAGGTTTTGTTCAGGATTTGACGCGGGTAAAATCTGCACCAAATCTGCACCTGAGGTCACTTGGCAGGTCACCTGCGTTTTTTATGCGTTTTTACATGCATTTTTCATGCGGATTTGTGTGTGTTTTTGTAAGCTAAATAAAGATATACAAAAAAAAGAATTGTGATGTCATTAGATCGCCCCCAGAGTAGGGCAATGGGGTACTCGGCACCGGGTCCTGCGGTTCGGGGGATGTCACGGTGGCTGACCCGGTCCGTGGCCCTCAGGGGTGTCCAGTAAAAGAGTTTATATATGGGCAAGGTCTTTAAAGGGATAGTGTTCGTGACGCCACCTATGGTATTCGGTCAGGGTGACCGACGCTGCTTAGGGGTCCGCTGGGGTGATGTTATGGCAGCTAGATGGTATACCTTCCCACAGGTGAAGTGTGTCCCCAGGGCTTCCCAGAGTGTAGTTGGTAGATGGTGAATGTTGTAAGGCTCGGCGAATAACGAGGACACAATGGGTGCAGTCTCTTTACCTTTACTGAAGGCTTCAACATCCACAGTCCAGTGCACCAGACCACAGGGCAGGCAGAGTCCGGCCGGTCTGAAGTCACATCCAGAGTCCCCTTATCCAGGTGGAATTCAGTAGCCTTCCTCTAGCGCCTGAGTGTTGTAGTACCTCCCTGCTGAGCAACTCGGTAAGGTCCTCACAACTATTGTAGATGTTCTAGATGTTATTTCTTCCTCTCTGTCCCCCAGATGGTGTGGATAGGACAACCCGTATGACTGATGGCCTGAGGCTTGTTTATAGGGACCCTAGAGACGCCCCGACCCCCACAATTTGCCACCGTGTCTTCTTAGGTATTAGGGTCGGGCAGCCAACTTGGAATTGACTGTCCTTCCAGTCTCTGAAGTAAAGCGTAGAGTCTATTACTCCCTCGGTGTTCCGGCCACTGGCTACGCACCTCAGAAGGAGGCAGCCTCTCTCAGGGCAGAACTCCTTCTGGTTTTCTTCTCCTTGAGCTATGACTTTGTTTCTCACTCTCTACAATACAATTCTCTTCGTATCCTTTCTTAGGATGCTGCCGCACGTGGGGCAGGCGCAGCTCCGTGTCTTTCTGTCTAGGCTTCTGACAGGATCCCACCCCTGTCTGGGGCCCTCTGTCTGCAGCTTTCTGGTGTTCCTCCTTTCCCGCTGTCTGCCTGACAGGAACTCCCTGGGTGAAGCCCAGGCAGCGACTGACTAACTTTCTATCCAACCCACCAGTTTTACCCTAATGTGAGGAGTGGCCTAGTAGATAGAACCTTTGCTCCCCCTGGTGGACTGGAGTGTGAAGTGTAGTGTATGGTTTGTGATACCTGGCAAGGTGAAATCCTTTAGTGCCATCAGACGTAATATCACTCCACCTGGTGGAAGAATAACATTACTGCAACGAACCAGGACTCTGGGGCGCTGCACAATTTCTTGTGCAACCTCTTCATTTATATACTCCATTGACGAATAATGTTTACACACACAGCTAGATAGATATTTACGATATCTATCTATCTATCTATCTATCTATCTATCTATCTATCTATCTATCGTATCTATCTATCTATCGTATCTATCTATCTATCTATCTATCTATCTATCTATCTATCTATCTATCTATCTATCTATCTATCTATCTATCGTATCTATCTATCTATCTCAGGGGCGGATTATTAGAGGGTCAATATGGGCGGTAGCCCAGGGCCCAGTGGTCTGGGGGGGCCCTGGGCTACCGCACAGATTGACCCTCTGATAATCAGCTGTGAATGCCGGCGGCCGCCGCCGGCATTTATGTGCCCCCGCCGTAACCGGTGAGCAGAGAGAGGGGGCCGCATCGGGCCCCTTCTCATCTGCATCTGCTCACCGGGCCCCTTGGAGCCCTTGGAGGCTGGCGGCTGATGTCGGCCGCAGGCGCACACGTCGCCGGTGTCTGACGTCATTGTCAGTCGCCGGCGAGTGTGCTCTGTTGGAGGGAGCTCATCGCTGGAGCGCGGACAGGTGAGGAGACTTTGTTTTTTTTGTGTTTTTTTTATAACGGTGGACACACTGAGGGCAATGTTGGAGGACACTGGGGCAGATTGCTGGAGGACACTGGGGCAGATTGCTGGAGGACACTGGGGCAGATTGCTGGAGGACACTGGGGCAGATTGCTGGAGGACACTGGGGCAGATTGCTGGAGGACACTGGGGCAGATTGCTGGAGGACACTGGGGCAATGCTGGAGGACACTGGGGCAGATTGCTGGAGGACACTGGGGCAGATTGCTGGAGGACACTGGAGCAATGCTGGAGGACACTGGGGCAATGCTGGAGGACACTGGAGCAGATTGCTGGAGGACACTGGGGCAGATTGCTGGAGGACACTGGGGCAGATTGCTGGAGGACATGGGGCAATGCTGGAGGACACTGGGGCAGATTGCTGGAGGACACTGGGGCAGATTGCTGGAGGACATGGGGCAGATTGCTGGAGGACACTGGGGCAATGCTGGAGAACACTGGGGCAGATTGCTGGAGGACACTGGGGCAGATTGCTGGAGGACACTGGGGCAGAATGCTGGAGGACACTGGGGCAATGCTGGAGGACACTGGGGCAGATTGCTGGAGGACACTGGGGCAGATTGCTGGAGGAAACTGGAGCAATGCTTGAGGACACTGGGGCAATGCTGGAGGACACTGGAGCAGATTGCTGGAGGACACTGGGGCAGATTGCTGGAGGACACTGGGGCAGATTGCTGGAGGACACTGGGGCAATGCTGGAGGACACTGGGGCAATGCTGGAGGACACTGGGGCAGATTGCTGAAGGACACTGGGGCAGATTGCTGGAGGACACTGGGGCAATGCTGGAGGACACTGGGGCAATGCTGGAGGATACTGGGGCAATGCTGGAGGACACTGGGGCAGATTGCTGGAGGACACTGCGGCAGATTGCTGGAGGACACTGGGGCAGATTGCTGGAGGACACTGGGGCAGATTGCTAGAGGACACTGGGGCAATGCTGGAGGACACTGGGGCAGATTGCAGGAGGACACTGGGGCAGATTGCTGGAGGACACTGGGGCAATGCTGGAGGACACTGGGGCAGATTGCTGGAGGACACTGGAGCAATGCTGGAGGACACTGGGGCAATGCTGGAGGACACTGGAGCAGATTGCTGGAGGACACTGGGGCAGATTGCTGGAGGACACTGGGGCAGATTGCTGGAGGACCCTGGGGCAATGCTGGAGGACACTGGAGCAGATTGCTGGAGGACACTGGGGCAGATTGCTGGAGGACACTGGGGCAGATTGCTGGAGGACACTGGGGCAATGCTGGAGGACACTGGGGCAGATTGCTGGAGGACACTGGGGCAATGCTGGAGGACACTGGGGCAGATTGCTGGAGGACACTGGGGCAGATTGCTGGAGGACACTGGGGCAATGCTGGAGGACACTTGGGCAATGCTGGAGGACACTGGGGCAATGCTGGAGGACACTGGGGCAGATTGCTGGAGGACACTGGGGCAGATTGCTGGAGGACACTGGGGCAGATTGCTGGAGGATACTGGGGCAGATTGCTGGACACACTGGTGGTAATATTCTGGACACACTGTCTGGGGGCAATGCTGGACGCACTGGGGCAGATTGCTGGACACACTGTCTGGGGTGCAATATGCTGGACACACTGTGGCAATATGCTGGACATACTGGGGCAGATTGCTGGACACACTGGGGGTAATATGCTGGACACACTGGGGCAGATTGCTGGACACACTGGGGCAGATTGCTGGACACACTGAGGCAGATTGCTGGACACACTGTCTGGGGGCAATGCTGGACACACTGGGGGCAATATGCTGGAGACACTGGGGCAGATTGCTGGACACTGGGGCAATATGCTGGACATACTGGGGCAGATTGCTGGACACACTGGGGGCAGGACTGGAGGCATGGGCATGATTGGAGACATGGGGCATGATTGGAGACATGGGGCAGAATGAAAGACATGGGGCAGGATTGGATCATGGGGCAGGATGGATACGATGGAGACATATTGGGGCAGGATGTGGAGATCATATGGGGTAGAATGGATACTCATGAGGGCAGGATGCGAGAACATATGGCTGGAGCCAGGAATGAGATACACGGGGCCAGGATGTGGAATATTATTACCATAGGGGCTAATTAAGGGATATTATTACTGCAGTGATGTATTTATTTTATTTTTTGAGTATACTGTTTTAAATGGGGGTCGGTCCTGTTACTGTGCAGAGTGACACTATATCGCCTTTTTTTCTTCATGTGGTGTAATGTAGAAGTTGTGAAAAATTAAGTAATGTGTTCTGCAAGCGGAGCTCGAGATAACTGTGTTATTTCCTGCAGAAATGAGTCCTGGCTGGAAGAAATGATGGCGGTCTGTGCTGGATGAAAGATGAAGGACTTCACCTAGAGACGTCACTGGTGAGTCAGTGTTACCTATACACTGACACTATACACTGTATACTATATAGAGGTCCTGTGGATAATACTACCAGTGATCTCTGTATTACCTCTACACAGACACTGCATACTAAGTACAGATCTCCTGTGAATACTGGCACTTATGGTGATAGTATTGTGTTGTTGTTTTTTACTGATCAGTAGGCCCTGGCTACCCTTAATCCACCCCTGATCTATCCATCTATCTATCTATCTATCTATCTATCTATCTATCTATCTATCTTATCAATCTATCTATCGTATTTATCTATGGTATCTATCTATCGATATATCTATTATCTACTGATATATCTATCTATAAATCTATCTATACAGTGGGGCAAAAAAGTATTTAGTCAGTCAGCAATAGTGCAAGTTCCACCACTTAAAAAGATGAGAGGCGTCTGTAATTTACATCATAGGTAGACCTCAACTATGGGAGACAAACTGAGAAAAAAAAATCCAGAAAATCACATTGTCTGTTTTTTTAACATTTTATTTGCATATTATGGTGGAAAATAAGTATTTGGTCAGAAACAAAATTTCATCTCAATACTTTGTAATATATCCTTTGTTGGCAATGACAGAGGTCAAACGTTTTCTGTAAGTCTTCACAAGGTTGCCACACACTGTTGTTGGTATGTTGGCCCGTTCCTCCATGCAGATCTCCTCTAGAGCAGTGATGTTTTTGGCTTTTCGCTTGGCAACACGGACTTTCAACTCCCTCCAAAGGTTTTCTATAGGGTTGAGATCTGGAGACTGGCTAGGCCACTCCAGGACCTTGAAATGCTTCTTACGAAGCCACTCCTTCGTTGCCCTGGCGGTGTGCTTTGGATCATTGTCATGTTGAAAGACCCAGCCACGTTTCATCTTCAATGCCCTTGCTAATGGAAGGAGGTTTGCACTCAAAATCTCACGATACATGGCCCCATTCATTCTTTCATGTACCCGGATCAGTCGTCCTGGCCCCTTTGCAGAGAAACAGCCCCAAAGCATGATGTTTCCACCACCATGCTTTACAGTAGGTATGGTGTTTGATGGATGCAACTCAGTATTCTTTTTCCTCCAAACACGACAAGTTGTGTTTCTACCAAACAGTTCCAGTTTGGTTTCATCAGACCATAGGACATTCTCCCAAAACTCCTCTGGATCATCCAAATGCTCTCTAGCAAACTTCAGATGGGCCCGGACATGTACTGGCTTAAGCAGTGGGGCACGTCTGGCACTGCAGGATCTGAGTCCATGGTCGCGTAGTGTGTTACTTATGGTAGGCCTTGTTACATTGGTCCCAGCTCTCTGCAGTTCATTCACTAGGTCCCCCCGTGTGGTTCTGGGATTTTTGCTCACCGTTCTTGTGATCATTCTGACCCCACGGGGTGGGATTTTGCGTGGAGCCCCAGATCGAGGGAGATTATCAGTGGTCTTGTATGTCTTACATTTTCTAATTATTGGTCCCACTGTTGATTTCTTCACTCCAAGCTGGTTGGCTATTGCAGATTCAGTCTTCCCAGCCTGGTGCAGGGCTACAATTTTGTTTCTGGTGTCCTTTGACAGCTCTTTGGTCTTCACCATAGTGGAGTTTGGAGTCAGACTGTTTGAGGGTGTGCACAGGTGTCTTTTTATACTGATAACAAGTTTAAACAGGTGCCATTACTACAGGTAATGAGTGGAGGAAAGAGGAGACTCTTAAAGAAGAAGTTACAGGTCTGTGAGAGCCAGAAATCTTGATTGTTTGTTTCTGACCAAATACTTGTTTTCCACCATAATATGCAAATAAAATGTTAAAAAAACAGACAATGTGATTTTCTGGATTTTTTTTTCTCAGTTTGTCTCCCATAGTTGAGGTCTACCTATGATGTAAATTACAGACGCCTCTCATCTTTTTAAGTGGTGGAACTTGCACTATTGCTGACTGACTAAATACTTTTTTGCCCCACTGTATATAGATATATCGAACTTTTCTTTTTTTTTTTTAGATATATCGATAGATAGATATATTGATAGATAGAGAATAGATAAATAGATAATAGCTTAATAGATAGATACGATAGATGGATACGATAAATAGATGGACACCATAGATAAATGGATACGATAGATAGATGGATACGACAGATAGATGGATACGACATATAGATGGATATGATAGATAGATGGATACGATAGATAGATGGATACCATAGATAAATGGATACGATAGATAGATGGATACGACAGATAGATGGATACGATAGATGGATACGATAGATGGATCACACATGCGAGAAACTCGGACGAGTCTCGCATCTTAATACCCGGCACTGCCGCCGGCACTCGGGAGCGGAGCGTGCTGTTGCATGTATTTCTATGCAGCCGCACGCTCCGGTCACGAGTGCTGGCGGCAGTGTCGGGTATTAAGATGCGAGACTCGTCCGAGTTTCTCGCATCTGTGATCCCGGCCTTAAATAAAGACACATACACCCATGAAATCTGCGTTAGGCCGGGATCACACTCGCGAGAAACTCACACAAGTCTCTCGCTTCAATACCCGGCACTGCCACGGGCAATCGGGACCAGAGTGTGCGGCTGCATGTATTTCTATGCAGCTGAACACTCCGGTCCTGAGTGCCCGCGGCAGTGTCGGGTATTTACCCCGACCTTAGATGCAATATGCTTAATTTAATTTTTTTTTTTTTTTAAATGGTGTGGACTCCCGCGTAATTTTCTGCGCCAGAGAGGGAAAGCCAGCGACTGGGGGACTGATATTTGTAGCCTGGGAAGGGGTTAATACCCATGGAGCTTCCCAGGCTATGAATACCAGCCCGCAGCTGTCTGCGTAGCCTTTACTGGCTATAAAAATAGGGGGACCCCCCCAAAAAATGATGTGGGGTCACCCTATAATTTATAGCCAGAAAGGCTACGCAGACAGCTGCGGGCTGATATTCATAGCCTAGAGAGGGGCCATGGATATTGCCCCCCACCCGGCTACAAATACCAGGCCCCAGCTGCCCCAGAAATGGCACATCTATATATATAATTGTCTAAGGGTTTTTCCGTCTGTCTGTCCTGGAAATCCCGTGTCTCTGATTGGTCGAGGCCGCCAGGCCTCGACCAATCAGCGACGGGCACAGCATGGCGACGATGATGTCATAAAGGTTGCCTCGACCAATCAGCGACGGGCACAGTCTGCCGCGAATTCGCCTCGACCAATCAGCGACGGGCACAGTATCGACGTAGATGTCATAATGGTTGCCATGGCGACGATGATGTCAAAGGGTGCCTTGACCAATCAGTGACGGGCACAGTCTACCGCAAATTCTGGAATCATCATTGTCCATATACTACGGGGACATGCATATTCTAGAATACCCGATGCGTTAGAATCGGGCCACAATCTAGGTGAGCCCTCTGGCATCATCTGGTAAGTGCATGAAGGAGCAGTTTTTTTTCAATATTGTTGATTTATGTGAGGGAATTAGGTGAAGTTACATTTTAAGATCCTGGCCATAATGTTGAATAATTGTGGGATTGGTGCACAGTAATGTTAGGAAGTGACATCTACCTTGCGGGGATGGTCCTTCAGAAGGACTGAAGATTACAGCCCGGCGGACATTACCCTACAGGCAATATAAGACATGTTTCAGGGCGGCCGGCCGCAGGGCACACACGGGCTTTGTGTAGGATTCCCTTGTGAGATTCACTATGGGCTTTTAACAAATGGACAGAAATAGAAAAACTATGGATAGCCCCATTTCATCCGAATTCCCCATTGTGGACAATGAAGCCCATTGGAGTTCCAATTTCATTGTTGGGCCCTATGCAGTTTATGAGGAAGGTTTGGCTTGCATGTATGAAGAAGTTCAGTTTGGCTTTTCCTAATTCACAGATGATATCCTTCATATCATCAGCCATTAATACCAAATAGCACGGATCCTGCAATGGTCCACCCATGGATTTCGGCGGGTTTATTCAGATTTGCGGACTTGGTTGATGGGGACACGATAGAGATTCTTTTCATTTGACAACATCAAGTCCAGATTTCCTATCTCTAACAGGGAGTTTTTTCAGTATATGCAGATTAAACATTTTGCTTCCTCCCTGTTTGGTATGTTGAAGGTGTCTTTACCTACTGATTTTGAAAGGATATACAAAACCAAAGGTCTCATATCGGATATATATATAGGATTGCAAATTATCTCCAAGGGGGTCATCAGATAAAGCATCCATATATGAACAGGATCATCTAGAGGTTTTCAAAAATAAAATGCGTCAGAAACCAGTTACCGTATTTTTCGGACTATAAGACGCACCGGACTATAAGGCGCACCTAGGTTTTAGAGGTGGAAAATAGGAAAAAAAATATTTGAAGCAAAAAAATGTGGTAAAATATTTAATAACATACTATTATATATAATAACACCACATATAATAGTATGTTATTATGTTGGAAGCTGCGGGACCAGTGTGGTGTCTGTACAGTACTATATGAAGATGCTGGAGGGTGAGTATAAAAATGGGGGCACAGGGCTCATATTTAAAGCACCACTCCAGCACTGCAAAATAACACTGGAGTGCTGCTTTGAAATCCAATGGGAGAACTATAACTCCCAGCATGTCCTGCAGATCCTATGACATGCTGGGAGTTATAGTTCACTAAAGAAGTGGCAGAGTGCTTTATTGTGTTTTGGAAAGTCTAACCTCTTAATTGTGGCAGCCAGCCACACTGTGGTGAGGTAAAAGCATCCCATGACTGCACACAGAGCCCACTCTCTTGTTGCCTTTGCACAGCACAGGTAATGGAAGCCAGCAGATTCTAATGTTGGAGTCTGAAGGACCTGTGATGATATCAAGAAGAGGGAGGGCTCTGTGCTGCCATATGATGCTCCAGCCCGCCCACTTCTGACATCATCACAGGTCCTCTTGCACAGCACTCAGCTCCAGCACTAATCTCCTCTCCCTGGACCCTGCTGCTGCTGCCTCCTCTCTCCCGGACACACGGATCTCCCCAGCTGCTGCAGGAATCAGCGCTGGGGAAGCCATGTGTGTCCCTGCTTAAGTGCAGTATTCATTTGCCTCTCTGCTCAGCTGATAGGTGGCCGGGGAGTAGCTAATGAATATTCACTGCACGTAATCATCGGGACCGCATGGTTTCCCCAACACTGATTCTGGGGAGCAGGGACATCCTGAAGTGGGATAACAGTGCGATCCCACTCACTGCTGCCCCCCTCCCCACATGCTATATCCGTACCATAAGACGCACCCACACTTTCCTCCCAAATTTGGAGGAAAAAAAGTGCGTCTTATGGTCAGAAAAATACGGTATATATCACCCAAAGCATTAAAATGGCTTGTCAAGGATTCTAACATTGGGTCTTTATTTTTCGTCCATTGGCTGAGTCTGGTACTGTAGCTCTGGCCAGCACATACTCTTGAAAGTAGGAACCAACTGTGTACCTTACCTGTGGATGTCTTATCAGGTTTGAAGCTGCATCAGAAATTCAGTATATAATATAGAAAAAGTTTAGCATTTGCTGAGATTAATCACTGCTACCAAAAATCCTTCATATATAATTGTCTAAGGGTTTTTCCATCTGTCTGTCTGTCTGTCCTGGAAATCCCACGTCTCTGATTGGTCGAGGCCGCCAGGCCTCGACCAATCAGCGACGGGCACAGCGACGATGATGTCATAATGACGTAGACATCCCGCGTCTCTGATTGGTCAAGGCTGCCAGGCCTCGACCAATCAGCAACGGGCACAGCGACGATGATGTCATAAAGGATGTAGAAATCCCACGTTTCTGATTCAGCGACGGGCACAGTATCGACGTAGATGTCATAATGGTTGCCATGGCGACGATGATGTCATAAAGGTTGCCTCGACCAATCAGCGACGGGCACAGTCTGCCGCGAATTCTGGAATCATCATTGTCCATATACTACGGGGACATGCATATTCTAGAATACCCGATGCGTTAGAATCGGGCCACAATCTAGTCTATAAGATGTGCCAATTCCGGCGCTTAGGCTCTCTCTTCCCACTCCCGAGTAGTGGTGGGAAATGGGGTAATAAGGGGTTAATGACACCTTAGGTGACATTAAGCTCGGTTAATAATGGTGAGGCGTTAATAAGATGCCTATCCATTATTAATCCTAGTAAAGTGTAAATAAAACACAGACACTAGAAAAAAAGTATTTTAATGAAATGATTACAAACACTTTTTGACCATATCTTTATTGTACACTCAATCCTCTTGAAGACCCTCATCCTGCAAAAAAAAAAATCATACTCCCTGTCCGCAGATATCCCATAACGAGTGTCCCACGACAAGTCCAGCTCTGCGACATCTGGATGCCTGACATCCAGACATAGCAGAGCTTGTAGACGATTGCTGGAGAGTTATCTCCAGCGATCAGCTACATTCTAGCACTCACGGTCAGTTGACCGTGAGAACCAGCCTAGTGTGACTGGAGATAACCCCCGGTCACATGCACGGCAGTTCTCGCGGTAAGCTAAGTATAACTTAGCTTACCGCAAGAACTGCAGTGGATGCGGGGTTTCCGGCGGCGGGACAGGTAAGCTGACATGTGACATGCGTAGTAAGCTGCATTAACGCAGTTTCTACGCATTTCACTAATCATTAGATGAGGTTTTACCGCATCTAATGATTATCTATGGGAAATTTACGGCGCTGCGACTGAGCGTCTCCGCACTGTAAACAGACATGCTGCATTCTGAAAAGACGCGCTGCATGTCCGTTTACGCGGGTCTGCTGCCTGCGTGTTTTACCGCATAGTGGAGACGGGATTTCAGGAACTCCCCTCCACTATGCTGTAACATCTGGATGCTGCGTGTTTGACGCTGTGGCTCTACGCAGCGTCAAACACGCAGCATTTCCTGAGCGTGGACACATACCCTAAAAATGCTGACTGTACCACTAAATGAATTCCTCAAGAGGTGTAGTTTCCAAAACGGGGTCACTCTTGCAGGTTTCCAATGTTTAGGCACATCAGGGGCTCTGCAAACAGGACATGATGTTCAATCTCTATTCCAACCAATTTTTTGTGCTACAAAAGTCAAATGGCGCTCCTTTCCTTACGACCTCTGCCATGCACCCAGACTGTAGTTTTCCACCACATATGGGGTATTGGAATACTAAGGAGAAATTACACAACAAATTGTATGGTATATTTTCTCCTGTTACCCTTGTGAAAATGATAAATTTGGGGCAAAAGTAACATGCTTGTGGGAAAAAATGTAATTTTTCATTTTCAATGTGTAGCGTTATAAAATTCTGGGAAATTCATGTGGGTTCAAGCAGCTCATCACACCCCTAAAGTTTCTTGAGGGGTGTGGTTTCTAAAATGGGGTTACTCTTGCGGGTTTCAACTGTTTAGACACATGAGGGGCTCTGCAAACATGACGTTCAATCTCTATTCCACCAATTTTGCGCTACAAAAGTCAAATGGCGCTCCATCCCTTATGAGCCCTGCTATGCATTCAAACTGTAGTTTTCCCCCACATATAGGGTATATGTGTACTCAGGAGAAATTGCAGAACAAAATTTTATAGTTCATTTTCTCCTGTTACCGTTGCAAAAATGTAAAATTTGTGGCTAAATGAACATTTTTGTGGGAAAAATAAAAATGTTATTTGTTTTCCTCCCACATTGCTTGAATTCCTGTGAAGCATCTGAAAGGTTAATAAACTTCTTGAATGTGGTTTTGAGCACTTTGAGAGGAGCAGTTTTGACAATTTTGGTGGAAAAAATGAGAAATTGCTGATAAACTTTTAACCCTTCTAACTTCCTGGCAAAAAAAAAAAACAAAATTATTCAGAGCTAAAGTAGACATGTGAGAAATGCAACTTATTATGTATTTTGTACAGCATGACTAACTGATTTAAGGATACAAACATTTAAAGTTGCTGAATTTTCACAATTCTGGCCAAAATGACGATATTTTCACAAATAAATGCAAACAATTTCGACAAAAATTTACCGAGTACAATATGTCAGGGAAAAACACTCTCAGAATCAGTGGAATCCATTGAAGCGTTTCAGTTATCACCTCATAAAGTAACAGTGGTCAGAATTGTAGAAAACTGGCCTGGGCATGAAGGTGAAAACAAGGGTAAAGGAGTTAAAAATAAGGCAAATTATGAATCAGAGACTGAGGTTTTTTTTGTAGGGAACAAAAATCTGACAGTTTTCTTGAGAAATCCATGTTGCTTTCAGTTTTAATGGTTTTTTTATGCAGCTTTTAGGCAATTTTTGCATGTACTGATCCTGATTCATGGATTGCATTTTTATTTTTTATTGTTTTCTAAAAACTCACTTTCCTGTACAGCATTTCCTGATGCGCTGTTCGATTTTATGCAAAATTTATCAAAATGGCACTCAATATTTGATGAATTTTACACAAAATTGGCTCTCTTGCACCTTTATATATATATAAATGTCACAAGTGATGAATTTGGCGTAAACATTGTGGAATTGGATGTCCATGTGGACAAACCAAAATGAAAAAGTGGCAAAGAGCTTAAAAAAAGTCCCAAAGCCCAACACAGATAGTAAATTAGATTTAAAAAAAGAGCAAAAAATAAAAAAAAAAGTCAGTCCAAAAACAGGCTCACATTTAGTGATTATGACTAATAATCTTGCTTGTTTATAAATTAATGTATGTCCATTTCATACTTGACTTGTAATAAACCCTGGAAAATATGTTCATGCCATGTCGCCCATCCGGCACCATGGGCATCTATAATACAGCAGTAAATTAGTCCTTTCAATTAGGCCGTGCGTCATATTCTGCATCTTTTTTAATTTTACTAAGTGTCGTCTAATCTAAATAACTGAATACTTTGAAAACCACACTAAAATAATAATAACAGTCACATGGCTGCTTTATTGCCGTCTCCCCTTGGTGCCTCCCCCTTATAAATAAATAACAGCAAGAAAAACACCTATAGCTCATGGAATGTAACATATTCATTATATAATTAGAGAATGTATTCTCCTATATTAATTAAATCCATAGCTAGAATAATAGGACAATAAGGACACACTGCATATCAACATGAAAACCACCACAGGAAAACTACAGTAAAACAGTCCAAATCAATAGATATATTGCAGAATTACATTTATTTGTATCAAAAAGGTCAGTAACACGTGAACAGGCTAAAAAGTGACAGGCAATACCGCATAAGCCCAGGCGGTAACAGCAGCATGGAAATCCTGTAAAGCAGTCAAGGAAGTACATACATATGAGGATCATTAGTAAAGAAAGGATCTATCAAAAGCGTCTACAGAAATAGTAAATGAACATACCAGTACTGCAGTGAGGGATTCCACGCTGTCTCCCGCGGGTTGGAAGTAAGCCCCTTCAATGGATCAGCAGTTTTGCATTATGAAATTATGGTCATTTTTAAGACATAAGCACAATATACTTCCTTTTTAATCAAGATACTTTTTTAACTTCAAAATTAAAAGTGCTTCTATTATTTTACCAGTATTCCAAGAAAGTAACATTAGTATGTGGCCACGAGAAAATGGAGAAGGTCATGTGACATTCAGAGGTCCATAGGTGGAACTTCATATATCCCCATCCCACCGCAGCTGCATACCTGGAAAACCAGGATCATGTATTATAGCAACTGATGGAAATACCATTAGTTTTATCCCCACTAATGTAATATGTGCAGTATCTTGCAGTCCCTAGTCTCCGGAGACTGGCAAGCAGGTGCCCCAGTCTCTGGAGTCGGGCAGTCAGGTGCCCCAGTCTCTGGAGTCGGGCAGTCAGGTGCCCCAGTCTCCGGAGTCGGGCTGTCAGGTGCCCCAGTCTCCGGAATCTGGCAAGCAGGTGCCTCAGTCTCTGGAGTCGGGCAGTCAGGTGCCCCAGTCTCTGGAGTCGGGCAGTCAGGTGCCTCAGTCTCCGGAGTCGGGCTGTCAGGTGCCCCAGTCTCCGGAGTCGGGCTGTCAGGTGCCCCAGTCTCCGGAGTCGGGCTGTCAGGTGCCCCAGTCTCCGAAGTCAGGCTGTCAGGTGCCCCAGTCTCCGAAGTCGGGCTGTCAGGTGCCCCAGTCTCCGAAGTCAGGCTGTCAGGTGCCCCAGTCTCCGGAGTCGGGCTGTCAGGTGCCCCAGTCTCCGAAGTCGGGCTGTCAGGTGCCCCAGTCTCCGAAGTCAGGCTGTCAGGTGCCCCAGTCTCTGGAGTTGGGCTGTCAGGTGCCCCATTCAACCCACAAATGTTCAACCAATGGCATCTGGTCCAGTTCCTAGTTGTTTGACGACCAAGATAGGCCAACCAAAGTTGCTTTATGTTGAATCCCTGATTTACACTAGATGCTATGCTTTCCATTTTCTCAGAGACTATATCTGAAAACCCACATAACCAATTTTAGCACAAGAAAAACCATGTAAGGGTCTGCACCCAGTCATATCACCCTGCAAGAGAGTAGTGCAAAAGCATAGAAATGTTTAATGAGGCACAAAGCTTAATGAGTCAGTGCCCAAGACTTCCGAGCCATAGGGCATTGGATTATAACATAGGGAAGGTCAATCAGTTGTGGCACATCTACTTATATAGCTGAATGTGTGTGTGTGTGTATGTGTGTGTGTATGTCCGGGATTGGCATCTGCACCGTCGCAGCTACAGCCACAAAATTTTGCACAGTCACACGTCTGGACCCCGAGAGCGTCATAGGCTATATTGTGAGGCGAAATTTTAACCCCGCGCGTTCCGATTCACCAAACAATTTTGCCCCTATCTACATAATGCGGAAAAATTGCCACATGCACAAAATTTGCAACACATGCAAAAGTTGCCTCACACAAAACTTGCACATACTCAAAAGGCACCAGACATAAAACTCACCACGCGCAAAACTCGCCATGCGCAAAACTTGCTGCACACAACTTGCTACACTAACCTGTCACATGCAACTCGACACACAAAAAGTTGCTACATGCATGTTGCCACACAAAACTCATCTCACAAAAGTCGCTACATGCATGTCGCCACACACAACTCAACACACACAACTTGACAAACGAAACTCGCCCTAAAACACACACAAGTCTGGTATTAGCCTTCAAAAATAAAATTCTGATTAATAAGCAGACAAACTACAAGAGCAACAAATGTACCATATAGGAAATACGACAGCTGTCAGTCACATAACCTGTCTATTATGTGTATGTGTGAGCTAATATATACTGCCAGGGGGAGGGCTTCCTGTTGGCTGGGGATTTATCAGGCTGTCAATTTATCTTACAAATACTGAGGTAAAAATACTGAGCAAATAACGTGTTAACGAGGTCTAATACAGGAGATCACACAGGTATATACTATATACAGGGGAGATGACACACAGATATATACTATATACAGGAGAGATGACACACAGGTATATACTATATAAAGGAGGAGATGACATACAAGTACATACTATATACAGGAGGAGATGACATACAGGTATATACTATATACAGGAGGAGATGACACACAGGTATATACTATATACAGGAGCAGATTACCTACAGGTATATACTATATACAGGAGGAGATGACATACAGGTATATGCTATATATAGAAGATGACATACAGGTATATACTATATACAGGAGGAGATGACACACAGATATATACTATATACAGGGGAGATGACACACAGGTATATACTATATACAGGAGATGACATACAGGTGTATACTATATATAAGGGAGATGACAAACATGTATATACTGAGGTGAAAATGAGAGGTGTGAGGTGAAAATGAAAAGGTGTGAGTGCAAAATGAGAGGAGTGAGGGAAAATAGTGTAGGGATTGGAAAATGACAGATGTGAGGTCGAAATGACAAGTGTTAGGCGGGAATGAGAGGAGTGAGGGAGAAAATGAGAGGTGTGATGGAGAAAATGAGAGATGTGAGGGGGAAAATTAAAGATGTGATTAGGAAAATGAGAGGCGTGATGGGAAAATAAGAGAAGTGACGTGCTATAACTAACCACAGATATTTACTATGCCCAGGCAACGCCAGGCTCTTCAGCTAGTCCTATATAAAGAGGATATAAGTATAGGAAATATATATGATCTGTATATGGCCATTAGATTGGCTTCTATATCTATTAATGCCTCTAAACTCGTCCCCTTTAAAATTGCAACTTCCATAGAAATTTCCTAGCCGATCGAAGGACGTAATGAAAAAAAATCTTCATTTTACTTATGGACTATTTATGGAGTCTTTACGTCTTCTGCCTTTTATTTAGTGTTCGCCCTCGCTGTTTGCTAATAAATAATGTACCATTAATTTGCCTTCCTTTGTGGGTCTTAAATTTTAATATTCCACCTGCTCATCTCCATAAATAAATTGCCCGACGCCAAGTACCAGCCATGGCCCTAATGGAATTATGCCAAGGGAAAAGGCCGGGACTGGTTAAACGAAGCCAAATGATGCGTCTAACAGGGTAAAAGGTAAGGGGTCAGGGTTCAATGCGAATCCAAATTATTTATCTCTGTAATAACATAATAGCGTGGATATATTACTTGTCAGTAACCTTCATGTATAAAAAAAAATAGGATCCCAGAATATATGAGTCTGTAATGGGTGAGAATGAATGGAAGGAATACAGCATTTTTTCATGCTATGACCTTCACAGAAATAACAAGGACATTTTCCAAAGAAAATCCTTTTTTTATTGTGCATTTCATCTTCGTGCAAACCCTCAAAATAAAAGAATTTGTAAAATTAAAATTTTCAACATGTAAATAACAATTATCTAAATACAGAATACCGATACTATTAACAGGGCTTCATTTCACGAAAAAGACTGCATAGGCATAGCATTAAATAATAAAATTCTTCCTACCTTCAGCCACCACTAGGGGGAGCTTGCCAAATACAGTTTTATCATTCTATTCAATGCATAAACAGTATGCAGTTAGCTTGCAAGGTCCCCCCAGTGGTGGATGAAGGTATTGAACATGCTTGCGTTTTATTTTAGGCCTATACTAAGCAATTTGGAACTCAAAATACTTTTCTAAGCTCTATAAAGATATATTAAACATGTAATTGATGCAGAATGTTCGTTTACAAGGGTGGAAATTTACTTTAAAAGTGTAGCTGCACTTTTTAGAAAACTTTTGAATCTCCATTGAGACACATCTGAAGTTTTGATTGAAAGAACAGAAGTTCTCTGCAGAGCCCTGTTCTCCTTCTAGAGCAGCACTCCGTTTAGTGCTTCTGCTCTTCCGGTAAAGTGATCACAGGAGATCTCTGCATCCAGCTCTCCACTGAGCAAAACATCTTACATCTTTATGAGCTGTTCAAAGTTTTTTTAAAAGTGTGTTTAGCAGATGACAGCAGATTGGGACATTTTTTTCTTGACCATGACCCCTTTTTCCCCCAGGCCATGCCCATCTACACATCTTCTAGACCCATTACCCGCCCCCTGATGCATTTAGATGGTGACGAGCCATATACTGATGGAGCGCTGGAACGTTGTCAACCTTCTTTAGGAGTTTGGGAGGTTTATTTTTTCTTTTTCCGGAACAGTTGGAAAGATTATCTGCATACATGCGGTCACATGCCAACTAAACGTGCGCAGCCTCATTCAATACAAGTGAACTGGGCGAGTGCCGGCACAGGTGAATCCAGACAATTCACACCATGAGGATTCACAAGTCTGTAGTCACATAGAATCACTGCAGACTGGAACTCCAAGCCTGGACAACCCCTTTAAGGAAATAGAAGGTTTTCATGTTGGTTTATCCCAACCAGCAGTTAATTCTCATGCTGTCATATCTGGAGGTACGTGACTTGATGTCTTGCCAGATGTGTCCTTGTAGATGAAGTGACATGACCCCAGACCGGTCCCTCCCATAACAGTATCACGGGGAGTAATTACAGATATGTCCTCCAGGTTATTACTAATCAATACAATTTTGACCTTCATCCTAATTTATCAATAAGTGTCCCGTGTAAGAGAAACCATGAAAGATATTGTATCCACATCATGAGATTATGAGCTCTCAGCTAAATGAAAGTTTGATTTTCAAGTATCTTGTAGCTCGGGTTGGGGCAATGGGGCAAAATCTAAAAAAGCAGCAGGCCGTGCAGTGCACAGAGATAAAAATGGAGGGAGCATTCGCACCTCATAGTATAATCCCAAGTCAGGTAAACTTCAGGAATATTAATCAGTTCTATTAGGGAGCAGAAGGAATTTCCTTCTTGACAGATTCTAGTTTTGCATTTTGCTAGCGCCCTCGACTCTACTAGCACCAGCAGCCCTTTCAGGTTGAACAGGTTGTCCAGCTCCTCCAAGATGGCGCATCCATAAGTGCAATCATAAGAAGGTTTCCTGTGTCTCCCAGCACAATCTCAAGAGCAGAGACCATGACAATGGGCTGTAGGGAGGAATCAACCTAGCAGCAGGACCGGTATCTATGTGAGGAGGAACAGGAGGAGCACCTCCGAAAGTCCTACAAAATGACCTCTAACAGCGAATTGTGTGAATGTTTCTAGACAAACTGTTAAAAACAGACTTGATGAGCGTGGCATGAGGTTCTCACACCTTGTACTTGTACTCATAACCAAAGTACTGTGCAGCTCATTTGGCGAACACCAGACTTGGCATGGTTTAACATTGGTGCCCTGCTCCCATCACAGTGCAGTGCAGGTTCATATGGACTGGAGTCGTTGTAGTCAACATTATGATGTGGTGGTGGGTCAGTAATGGTTTGTGGAGGCAATTTCATGGAAAGTCACCCTACCCTCCATGTGATCGCAAACAGTACACTGACTGTTTGGAGCCAGAGTGAAATCTGCAGAACCATTGTCAGACCTTATGCTGGTACAGTTAGCTCTGTTTCCTCCTGATGCAGGACAATGCCTGGCTTCATGCAGCCAGAGTGTGTTCCTGTATCATGAAGCCATTGATACCACTGACTGGCCTTCATTTTTCCCAGACCTAAACCCAACTGAGAACCTCTAGCATACTGTGCATCCAAGGAAACAATTAGCACCACAAATGGACTAGGAACCACCGCTGCCCTGATCCAGGTCTGGAGGGAGATCCTAGTGACACCATCTGCCCTCTCATCAGTAGCAAGATCTTCCACTTGAATCTTTTATTCATCAATATCCAATGTGTGATTTAAGTGTTGACTTCTAACTTCAAGTCAATTTCAGTAGGGCTGTATATATATAGCATGGAGGCTTACCTACTGCATGGAGAAGCTTCCCTACTGGTGCAAAGGTGAAAATGCTCAGCCCACTCTACCCTAGAGGCCTCTTTCAGTTCTACAAGTTTATGGCCAGAATTAGAAAAACATGGCTACCGATTTCCAAAAACAGCACATCTGTCCCCCGATGGTATTGCCGCCTAACCCCAATCGTGAAGAAGGCAGAGCTGCATTGCCAGACAACTAAAAAAAAAAGAAAGATATCAAATCTTGAACAACTTTTTGAAACCCACCATTTTGCATTGAAATCCTTTTAGGTACAAATTACACAAATTATGAGCTTTTAATATTAGTGTCTAAGTATGTTGGAGCCCATTTAGAAACACTTAGACAATCCGGTCGTGATCATTTGATTTGTAATTACGACTAACTCCCTTTCATCCTTATATAAATCTCCACTCTCCTGTACATATATAGAAGATATGGCAGCGAGATAAAAGCCCTGAGTGCAGCCATTAACCTTCTAGTTAATACATTGCTCATAAGGATTTCTGAATTGGTGGTTTTGATGAAACCTATAAATTACATGTAATAATAATCAGCCGCTCCGCTCGTCATTTTTCTCCCGAGAAAAGTCGCTTTAAGAAATATTTTCCGTGCCACCACCTATGTTCCAATCCGTTTGCAATATAACACTTCTGCTAATATTAAAATGGCAGCTGGCCTATAAATTGTGAATCATTAGCACACCCTATTGATTTTTGCCTCTGAGCAGTGTCTGCAGCCGCAGCCTAAATATCACTCTATTGAATTGAGATTCATTTCCTATTTCAGGGTCAAAGACCGGGACCTCCTGAGCATGAACTTCTATCAGCCCGTGGGATGATCAATACTTGAAGATAAATTTGGTTTTCGCTGCTCAGAAAGATTAAGTGGTCATAAATACTGCAAAAACAAAATAAAAATAGATAACAAAGTCTGTTTGACTAGTAGACCATCGGAAATGGGCCAAAATTCTCAAGGAGAAACTAATTGTTACTATGTGATGTTTGGTCTCAAAATTGAGGATTCCGAAGGCCCATATTAAAACTTGTCCATGTCAAACTCAAGAAGAAAGAAACCCACTCTACTATCCGCTTTAGATGAGGTTGTCCTAAGGGTGGACCTTATGATTCTGGTCGTGGTTGAGCCTTATGATCACTTTAGAGCTTAGGCTAATATTAGCATTTTCTCATCCTTACCAATTTCAGATGTAAACCTGAGCAGATTGTGTCCTCCTCAAGCAACATCACCGTTCAACTTGTTATATAGTTTAAGGTTGGGTTTCCATGAGCAGATTTCTGCGCTGATTTGATTATGGTACGTTTAAGGTCATTTTACACAGTTCAGTTTACATATAGTCGGCAGCACATTCACCGTTTGCATGAAGAGATGTGCTGCTGACATTGGGTTATTTATACGGGCAATAAATCACAAATCGGCCAATTATCAGGGTGTTTCATCAGGGTGATAATGAACCACTGGCCGAGAACGAGCCCTTTTATAAACACACTTTTGGCTGATTATAGACAATTGTAACAGTGGCTAAAGGTACCGTCACACATAACGATATCGTTAACGATATCGTTGTTTTTTGTGACGTAGCAACGATATCGTTAATGAAATCGTTATGTGTGACAGCGACCAACGATCAGGCCCCTGCTGGGAGATCGTTGGTCGCTGGGGAAAATCCAGGACTTTATTTCGTCGCTGGATCTCCCGCTGACATCGCTGAATCGGCGTGTGTGACGCCGATTCAGCGATGTCTTCACTGGTAACCAGGGTAAACATCGGGTTACTTAGCGCAGGGCTGCGCTTAGTAACCCGATGTTTACCCTGGTTACCAATGTAAAAGTAAAAAAAACCACTACATACTTACATTCCTGTCACGTTCCTCAGTGTCAGCTTCCCTGCGTCCCCCAGTGTCAGCGCCGGCTGGCCGTAAAGCAAAGCACAGCGGTGACTTCACCGCTCTGCTTTCCGGCAAGCGCGCTTACACAGAGCAGGAAAGCTGAGGCTGGGGACGCGACAGGAATGTAAGTATGTAGTGTTTATTTTTTTACTTTTACAATGGTAACCAGGGTAAATATCGGGTTACTAAGCGCGGCCCTGGGCTTAGTAACCTGATGTTTACCCTGGTTACCCGGGGACTTCGGCATCGTTGGTCGCTGGAGAGCTGTCTGTGTGACAGCTCTCCAGCGACCAAACAGCGACGCTGCAGCGATCGGCATCGTTGTCTAGATCAGAGGTCCCCAACTCCAGTCCTCAAGGCCCACCAACAGGTCATGTTTTCAGGATTTCCTTTGCATTGCACAGGTGATGCAATTATTACCTGGGCAAGACTAAGGAAATCCTGAAAACATGACATGTTGGTGGGCCTTGAGGACTGGAGTTGGGGACCTCTGGTCTAGATCGCTGCAGCGTCGCTAAATGTGATGGTACCTTTAGTCTTAGCAACTAGGAAAGAGAGTGAGGGAGCGGAGGATCAGATTCATGTCTCTATCACTAAGGTCATATTCTTTTCCAGTAGAGCTATTGTGGTGATAACCAGAACCATGTTATATACTTTATATCCCATCTCCTTCACTAGGATGCAAAACCAGTAAAAAAGCCAGTAGAACAGTCTTGGACATAACTGTTCAACAGATATCCATACAAACTCTGGGGAGTGCACTTAACTTGGGAACATGAGACAGAGACCTACGGTGTGAAATCTTCATAAGTAAAGAAGTGGTGCCTACTGGATCCCAATTCTTGAGACAAACAGTTATCAGGGCAGTAGAGAGGCCATAACTGTTAAATAGATGTCCATCAATCCTCTAGGGTCAGCAGCTAGCTTGAGAACATGAGGACACATGGGATCTTTATTCTGGAGATACCTGTGGACTCTAGACATGTGGAGAAGTCATAATTGACAAATAAATGTTAATCTCTCCTCTGTATGCCTATCACAAGAACATAACTTCACAACTTGGGTCGCGAGGCCTCTATGAATAAAGAGGTGGGTGCCCACAGGACACCTGTTCTCAAGATAGGTGCAGCACCTAGACTTTCGGAGAAGCCATATCTGTCCAACAGAGGTCATCCCACATTTGTAGAGTGCACTTATCTTGAAATAAGTGCGGTGCAAGGTCGCCCATGGTGTTTGTGCAGGTCCCAGGGTCGTGGAGACCCCATAAGTGTCCATCAGTTTTCTATCCCACCTCTAGACCCTGCAGCTATCTCAGGAACAGGAGGCAAGTTACTGTCACCTATGGGACCCATGTTCTCAAGGCAGGTGTAGGTCCCAGGGCTGTGGAGATGTCATAACTGTAGAATGTAAGCCCGCAAAGGTAGGGTCCTCGCCCCTCTTTATCAGTATGTAATTCTTATTTTGTTTACTGTAAGTGATATCTGTAATTTGTATGTAACCCCTTCTCATGTACAGCACCATGGAATCAATGGTGCTATATAAATAATAATAATAATAATAATAACAACTGTATTAGATGGTAATACTCCTGTGACTTGGTGCTTTCTATGAGAAAAACAATAATAAATATATATTATGAGATTGAGGGGTACAGAATTTGATGATGTTCTAGGGTGGATTTTGACTTTAGTGGTTTATTCTTGAATATAAAGAGATTTTTCCTGATATATATATATATATATATATATATATATATATATATATATATATATATATATATATATATATATATATATTTTTTTTTTTTTTTACAATAGTGATTGTTCACATGAGTCCAGACGGGACGACGACAGGATTACCGAGGGCTATAAAGAAGGGAGATGCTTAGATTTTACAGCAGGGTCATTTTACATACTTCTGCTATGCCTTTTTGTATAATTAAAAGCAGTGATGTCTCATTGAGGCCATTAACATGGGATGCGGCTGGATGGGTGGACCCGGAATATTTTATTTTATTAAACAAATGACAACTCAAAGTGGGTGCAGCGAGTGGCCATAAATCCTGCCTCCTATCATCTTGTTCCGGGTGATCACATTAAATAAATTTGCATGTTGACATGGAGTTTTCTCACTTCTCTGGCCCCCATGTGCATAAATTGCGATGTAAATAGGAAAACCAATTAAATCTTGCTGCTTTGGATGACTACCTGAAGATTGTCTCATTGTATTACAAACTATCGTGAACCTACAATTTAGAAAATATAGACAAATACAAAAGTACATTAAAATGGAAGTATTACAGCCCACATTTATAAAGAAAAAGAAAAACATTTACACCTTAAATAAAAAATAAAATCTAAATATTGAGTTGTTTAAAGGGAATCTGTTAATATGATCAACCCTCAAAAGCCATCTATATGGGCATGTAGGTCACAGCAAGCTGAATAAAATTATACCCTGGTATCTTCTATTCAATGTCTTATTACAGAGAAATCCACATTTTTCTTCATATGTAAAAGAACGGTTAAGCTCTATGGGCAGAACATAGATCTCCATTGTCTTTTTTTTTTCCCAAAAGTGTCAACACCTTTAAATTGTTGACTGCTTCCACATAAAGATAACTCCTGGGTGGGGGTAAATGGCCAGCTTCATACATTGGCATTTCACAGTTTGTGTACGGACCATGATTAGTATTACCTGACTGGGCAATGGGTCTCCTGAACCAAAATAATAGCCATCTAAGAGTCTGGTAGTTCAATTATTGGTTCAGGAAAAATTGTCTATCCATGGTCCTTGAAACGTGAACATGTGAAGCCGGCCATTTACTCCATCCATGAATTAGCTTGACACTGGTATTGTTGATCTTCCGGTGAGAAAAACGCATGATTAGCCATTATTGTCCCAACCCCAAAAACCTTCCAAAACTATAATTTACCAATAAAAACTGACTATGGTGTAGTTTGGATAATTTTGGCCACAACAGCCTTTATTTAAACAAACAGATAATAAATTTAAGTTTAATATAATAATGGTAGGGTCCTCGAAGCTCCGAAAATCTGGTGAATACCTAAAACAGAAACCATAAACCATAAGCACCATAACCCAAAGGGTTCCATTTGACATTTAAACTTCCAGGGACCCAACATTTCATTGCCATAAGTCCCCCAACCCCCAAAATCACCAGACCAAGCACCATATTTGTCCAATTGAGGGATCCATATCCTAGTGGATTCATCTGACCAATTTAGAACCAACTTCAAGGACCCCCCAAACGCCACAACAAGGGCACTTTGAATACCTCAAATGCCCGAAACCCCCTTATATCGAAATGCTATGGCCCTTTCAATCCCCTCTTGCCCACCGCATTCAAATGCACAATGTCTGCCAAATGAAAATCATCCCCCCCTTTCTTCAAATTGAAGTGGTGGAAAACAATGCTACCATTCAGATTAACAAAATTAAACACTTCCCTATTCACTTTTATCAGCACCTTATTGATCTTCTCGACTGACCAAGCGTTCTGCCTGCACTTTGCCGGAATGATTACAGACCAAACTGTAATCATTCCCGAAAATGACATCCAAAGACTTAACAAGTCATGTTTAATATCTTTGATCAACTCTTTAAAAGGGTGAAGTACTAAGTCGTTACCCCTCACATGTAACACCAAAATATCGGAGCCCTCTCCTGGCGAGCACTGCATTGCACTTCTTGCAAGACTCTGCTCAAACCCATACCCCTAAAGCCCAGCCACGTGATCACTGCTGTGTTTCTGGAAAACCCAAGCTGTGTACCCTCCTTCCTCACATCAGCCCGCAGCGCTCCCCAATGGAAGTATGAATGGCCCAAGATCCATGTAAAAAAAGAGAATCAAAACCTTCAATGAAACACAAACGAATTACAATCAAGGTTTAAACTACACTAAATGAACACTCAAGTCCAACCACTTCCAAACCCTAATATGGTAACCCCTCAACTAAATCCTGAGGCCTAATGTAATCCCAATAACGCTTGGACTTCCTGATGCAAATTACCCCATGCGCTGTACCGTTTCAGCGCTAAGCCCGCAAACTGCTGCATTTGTCGCAGCCCCGATATGAAAAGACTGTGGCGCAAAAACGAGATGAATGTGAACCCAAAATCTTCAAACACCTATGAAACACTACAGTAAACTGGTATTTATACAAGGACCAGTCTACGTGACACAACAAAGGTCCACCCAACTTGGCTTGAAAGCAGTAGAAAGCTGCAAACAATGTAATGGACACACAGAAGATTTTGGAACTGCTCCTAAAACTACCTGTTTCCCCTTCCTTCCTAATCTGTTTTTGATTTTCAAATCCAGAATTCTATCCCCCACATTGTGGCAATGACATCCGCTGCCAAAAGTCCCCCAATCACTTTCTTGCTAGGAAACAATCTCTCAACCCCTTAGTGCTCCAAAGAACGCGAGCAAAAAAGCTTAACAAAAATGACAGACCTCAAACTGCAAAAAAAAAACAATATCCCCCTAACCTTTCCAGGACCCCAAATGAAACCAGGCGCAGAGTATCCTCACGACCACTCCCTCTATGTAAATCCTTCAATGCCAGCTTAATTAAGAAACATTTTGTCAAATCCCTCTGACCGCGCAACTTGAAGCCGAAAGCCAAAGCCAATATAACCCGACAAACCTTTGCCGATGACCAGCCCTCGGATACTCCCCGACTTAGCCACATCAACAGCACACCTACCTGATCTTCGCCATATAACCAAGCTTTGCATTTTATCCATCCATCCATTTGTGTGCTGACTGCAAGTGTGAACTGAACCATATTTAGCAAGCTTTGCACATGGTATTTTATCCATCCATCCATTTGTGTGCTGACTGCAAGTGTAAACAGAACCATATTTAGCAAGCTTTGCACATGGTATTTTATCCATCACTCTTGTGTTTTTTTTTCATTTCTGTTTTTGGTTTCTGATTTAAAGTTTTCAAAGCCATTTTTTTTCCTTTTGTCCCACTGCTTTATGGCCTTGTTCAGCATTGGTTGTTTAACCTCCATAGTAATGCCTGCTCTGGCCTTATGCTAATTGGTCAATTGCTGATTGTGACCATTTGGTTCCTGATGCTAGCAGTCACTCCATTTCATATATATTTAGTCTGGCTGGGATAGCACGCGTGTGCAACAGATTTTAAGTGCAACAGTTTAAAGTGCTTGGCAGTTAGAAAATGGCAGTTGGATAGGGCAAGAGACAGGTAAGGTGCATAAGTTTTTCAAACAATCATGCTTCTTGGTCAGTTGTACTACATTATGCATTGATCATATCAATCTGCTTCTTATTTGTTTTTACTTCTGCTTTTTCACAACTCGCCCGCCCCTTTAACACATTTTGGGCACTCTCTCTATATCCACCCCTCCCTTCTCTCCTCTCCCATGTATAACTCTGAGGCTCTACTGACATTTCTTACCCACTCCAAACCAGCCACTACCGCCATGCAGCACTCAAAATGTTCATACAAATCATCCCACCACCTGCTCATTCTGCTTTTTCTCCTTCTACTAGTTGCAGGATACATCTCCCCCAACCCTGTGCCTCCCTCCACCAGCATACATTACTCTCCTCCAGCTACATATAGAAACCCTGCTAATCTTATTAACATTCAGTACATGCCTTCTCATATCGCTTTCCACTGTGCTCTCTGGAATGCACAGTCTGTGTGTAACAAACTAACTTACATTCACGATCTTTTCCTCTCTAATCCCCTTAACCTTCTGGCTATTACAGAAACCTGGATCCAGCATTCAGACACCACCACCGCTGCCGCACTCTCGTTTGTTGGGCTGAAATTTTCACATACCACCAGACCTGAGAACAGACAGGGTGGAGGTGTTGGTTTGCTCCTTTAATCACAATGTGCTTTCCAGGTCATCCCCCCCGGTTCCCTCACTCACATTTCCCTCCTTTGAAGTCCACGCCTTCAGACTCTTTAAGCCCTTCTCCTTGCGAGTGGCGGTTGTTTATCGCCCTCCAGGCTCCACCTGCCAGTTTCTAGACCACTTTGCCACCTGGCTTACTCACTTTCTATCCTGTGACATCCCCGCCCTCATCATGGGAGACTTTAACATCCCCATCAATGATCCCCTCTCCCAATCTGCCTCTCATCTTCTTTCTCCAACTTCTTCATTCAGCCTCTCACCGTTTACTAATTCTCCTACGCATGAGGACGGGAATACTCTGGACCTGGTTTTCTCCCGTCCCAGCTCGCTGCACGACTTTACTAACTCCCCTCTCCCACTCTCGGACCACAACCTTCTTTCCTTCTCTGTCAAGAATTGTCTCCTCACCCGGGACACCCCCACTTACCACACTTATCGGAATACATGTACCATTAATACCCAGCAGCTTGTGGACAATCTCCACACATCTCTAGCCCCCATCTCCTCCCTCTCCTGTCCAGACTTAGCATTGTCACACTTCAATAATACACTGAAGAATGCCCTAGATGAAGCAGCACCTTCTACACGCAGAAAGACCCGACACAGACAACGGCAGCCCTGGCACATTATGCACACACGCTTTCTTCAGCGTTGCTCAAGGTGTGCAGAGCGGCAGTGGAGAAAATCTCTCTTAGCAGAAGACTTCATCCACTATAAGTTCATGCTCAAAACCTATAACTTTGCCCTTTATCTGGCCGAACAATCCTACTTCACCATCCTCTTCACCTTACTATCCAACAACCCAAAACGACTTTTTGAAACCTTAAACTCCCTCCTGAAACCTAAAGTACAGGCCCCCATCACCAACCTCAGCGGTGAGGATCTGGCCAGTTATTTCTTACAAAAAATCAACCACATCCATCAGAATATCTCATCGCAATCTCCTCAGTGCCTGGCTCCCTTTCCCTGCCGCACCTCAAGCTCACTAGACATCTTTGAGCCTGTTTCATAAGAACATGTTTCCAAGCTCCTCGCTTCTGCTCGGCCTACAACCTGCAACAGTGACCCCATTCCTTCACATATCCTGCAGTCTCTCTCACCAGTGGTCACCACTCGCTTGACTAAAATATTTAACCTCTCTCGTTCTTCAGGTATCTTTCCCTCCTCATTTCAACATGCCATCATAACCCCTTTACTTAAAAAGCGATCCCTGGACCAGAACTGCACTGCTAACTACAGACCTGTCTCTAACCTTTCCTTCATCTCTAAACTCCTGGAACGCTTGGTCCACTCCCGTCTAATCTGCTATCTCTCGGATAACTCTCTTCTTGACCTCTTACAATCTGGTTTCCGCTCTTTACACTCCACTGAAACTGCCCTCACTAAAGTCTCTAATGATCTAATAACAGCTAAATCCAAAGGTCATTGCTCTCTGTTGATTCTCCTGGATCTCTCTGCCTTATTTGACACTGTAGATCACCAGCTCCTCCTCACTATGCTCTGCTCTATAGGCCTCAAGGACACAGCCCTCTCCTGGTTCTCCTCCTACCTCTCTGACCGCTCCTTCACTGGATCTTTTGCCGGCTCCTCTTCCTCTCCTCATCCCCTTACTATCAGGGTTCCGCAAGGCTCAGTCCTAGGCCCCCTTCTCTTCTCTCTTTACACTGCCCCTATTGGACAAACAATCAGCAGATTTGGGTTCCAGTATCATCTCTATGCTGATGACACCCAATTATACACTTCTTCCCCCGACATCACCCCATACCCTAATTCAAAATACCAAGTATTGTCTTTTTGCTTTCTCTAACATCTTGTCCTGGAGGGACAACCCTGGAGGGTTCAACCATAACTCCCAAGCAGCATGCCCGCTGTCTTGGGGTCATATTCGACACCGAACTTTCCTTTACTCCTTATATCTGATCACTCACTCGCTCTTGTCACCTGCATCTTAAAAACATCTCCAGAATCCGACCTTTTCTCACCGTTGAAACTGCTAAGACTCTTACTGTCACTCTTATTCATTCCCGTCTGGACTACTGCAACTCTTTTCTGATCGGTCTCCCTCTTACCAAACTTTCTCCTCTCCAATCCATCTGGAATGCTGCAGCCAGAGTCATATTTCTGTCCAGTCGCTTCACCTATGCCTCCATCTTGTGCCAGTCATTACACTGGCTACCCATTCACTACAGGGTCCAGTATAAACTCATCTCTCTCA
Organism: Ranitomeya imitator; assembly: GCF_032444005.1. Taxonomy (NCBI): domain Eukaryota; kingdom Metazoa; phylum Chordata; class Amphibia; order Anura; family Dendrobatidae; genus Ranitomeya; species Ranitomeya imitator. Next base: position 178,445,668 of record NC_091283.1, on the reverse strand, counting down.
CCCACAAAGCTCTCCACAATTCTGCACCGCCTTATATCTCCTCTATCATCTTTGTCTATCGCCCTAAACGTGCCCTCCGTTCTACAAATGACCTAAGACTAACATCACCCGTAATCCGAACCTCGCATCTCCATCTCCAAGACTTCTCTCGTGCTGCGCCAGCTCTCTGGAATGCACTTCCCCAGACGATCAGACTGATAACTAGTCCCGACCTCTTCAAGCGCGCTTTGAAAACCCATCTCTTCAAACAAGCCTACCACATCAACTACTCAGTAAACTAACTTTGCCCTGTTCCAAATATTACTGTGAATCTGCACCCTACTATTCATCTGTCTCCACACCTTCCATACACATGATAACTGCACTTGATACGTGACTATTGCACTTAAACACACGGGCTGATGACCGGATCATGCAGCTTTATATGAAAATCCCTATTTATTATAATTGCCAGACCTGAAATAACAATCACTTTTCACCTATTGTGTCGCCCCATTTCCTTGTAGATTGTAAGCTTGCGAGCAGGGACCTCACCCCTAATGTCACTGTTTAAATTGTCTTAACTCGTCGTACCGAATATATTGTTTGTACATGTCCCCGCTTAATTGTAAAGTGCTGCAGAATATGTTGGCGCTATATAAATAAAAATTATTATTATTAAGACCAAAAGGGGCCAACTAACCCTACTATAAGCACCAAACCGACTGATAAGCAACCCATGTGCCAGCGGCCAAGGAAGACCTAATCATAGGTTCCGTGGCTTGGAGAAAACGCTCCGGGGCTAACACCCGAAAGTGCTCCTGCTGAAAACGAGAAAGTGAATCAGCAATGGAATTCTGCACACCTGGCATATGAGACGACATAATATAAGCATTTATGGAAAGACACGACAACACTAACTGATGAAGTATGCAAATCCCTGGAAGTGAAGATGCGGTAATATTGTTAATTGCATACACTATGCCCATATTATCACAGTTGAAACGTACCCTCCTACTCCAAAGCTCCAGTCTCCATAAATAAACTGCCACCAAAATTGGAAAAATTTCAAGCAACACAATATTTTTTTTTATCAGGCATGATCTAAACCACTCCTCAGGACATCTAGCTGCACACCACTGACTGTTGAAGTCCCTCCTGAACCAGAAACTATCAGCAGAATCTGTGTACAAATCAAGCTCACAATTATCCACAACTTCTACCAAAAGCAACAAAATAGTTATATTGCTCTAAAAAGTTCCCCCACACTACCAGATCCGCCTTGTGTTCAGCAGACAACCGAACATAATAATGGGGAGCTCGCACTCCAGTGGTAGTGTGGCGCCCCAGGGTCCTGGTCGTCATAGTGGTATTAAGAAAGGATAACTGCAGCATTCGACACTGTGGATCATCAGCTCCTCCTCACTATGCTCCGCTCCATCGGCCTCAAGGACACCGTTCTCTCCTGGTTCTCCTCCTATCTCTCTGACCGATCCTTCACTGTATGTTTTGCTGGTTCCTCCTCCTCTCACCTTCCCCTTACTGTTGGGGTTCCTCAAGGATCAGTCCTAGGCCCCCTACTCTTCTCGTTGTATACTGCCCCTATTGGACAAACAATCAGTAGATTTGGTTTCCAGTACCATCTCTATGCTGACGACACCCAATTATACACTTCTGCTCCCGATATCACACCGACCTTTTTAGAAAACACCAGTGATTGTCTTACCGCTGTCTCTAACATCATGTCCTCCCTCTATCTGAAACTAAACCTGTCAAAAACTGAACTCCTCGTGTTCTCTCCCTCTACTAACCTACCTTTGCCTGACATTGCCATCTCCGTGTGCGGTTCCACCATTACTCCAAAGCAACATGCCCGCTGCCTTGGGGTCATCCTTGATTCTGACCTTTCATTCACCCCCTACATCCGATCACTGGCTCGCTCTTCTTACCTGCATCTCAAAAACATTTCTAGATTTCGCCCTTTTCTTAATTTCGACTCTGCAAAAACTCTGACTGTTTCACTTATTCATTCTCGTCTGGACTATTGTAACTCTCTACTAATCGGCCTCCCTCTTGCAAAACTCTCCCCGCTCCAATCTGTCCTGAATGCTGCAGCCAGGATCATATTCCTCACCAACCGTTACACCGATGCCTCTACCCTGTGCCAGTCATTACACTGGCTACCCATCCACTCCAGAATCCAGTACAAAACTACTACCCTCATCCACAAAGCACTCCATGGCTCAGCACCACCCTACATCTCCTCCCTGGTATCAGTCTACCACCCTACCCGTGCCCTCCGCTCTGCTAATGACCTCAGGTTAGCATCCTCAATAATCAGAACCTCCCACTCCCGTCTCCAAGACTTTACACGTGCTGCGCCGATTCTTTGGAATGCACTACCTAGGTTAATACGATTAATCCCCAATCCCCACAGTTTTAAGCGTGCCCTAAAAACTCATTTGTTCAGACTGGCCTACCGCCTCAATGCATTAACCTAACGATCCCTGTGTGGCCTATTTATAATAAAAAAAAAACAAAAAAAAAAAAAGGTTCCTCGCATCATGTTCTCATACACTTTATGCAGTATTAGCCCTCTGTGTCTGTACTGCTACATACTTAGGCAGATAACTGGTTCATGCAGCTTTACATGAACACCTGAGCCTTACACTATAGCTGGTCCGAATAACTAAAGCAATTGTTACCATCCACCTCTCGTGTCTCCCCTTTTCCCCATAGTTTGTAAGCTTGCGAGCAGCAGGGCCCTCACTCCTCCTGGTATCTGTTTTGAACTGTATTTCTGTTATGCTGTAATGTCTATTGTCTGTACAAGTCCCCTCTACAATTTGTAAAGCGCTGCGGAATATGTTGGCGCTATATAAATAAAATTATTATTATTATTATTATTATCCAGGTACCACAAACATGCAACACTTCACACTCCAGGCCACCAGGGGGAGCATCTGATCCTATTTACTAGGTGACTCCCCATATATATAACTGGTAGTCTGTAGGGAAAGTTAGTCAGTCCTTCAGGGAAGCTGTTCCTGGCAGGAGCAAATTCCTGTCAGAGGACAGAGGAGAGGGTTCATGGAGCTGAGCATGACCTCAGAGCTGCAGCTCCCAGAAAGAGACATTTGAAGGCCGAATTGATTGCAGTGAGCGTGCAGGAGAGTAAGCACAATAGAGGATATCAGAAGGGGATCAGCCCCGAGCAGGCTGCCTTCTTCTGAGGCACAAAGACCGGTAGTCGGAACACCGAGGTTGTAAGGACCTCTATGACTTACATCAGAGACCGGCAGGACAGCTAAACTCTACTTTACCTGTCCGACCTAACACCCAGGAGGCACGGTGACAACCTTAGAGGCTGGGGCATGCTAGAGTCCCTATAAACCGCCTCAAGTTACCAGTCATATGGGTATGTCCTCTCCAATCCAGGGGACAGAGAGAGATAACATCTGTGAGGACCTTATGAGAAGCTTGGCAGTAAGGCACTACACCACGGCGCTAGAGGAAAGACTTTTATTCTCCACCTGGACAAGGGGACTCTGGCCTTGCCTCCAAACCGGCTGGACTCTGCCTGCCCTGTAGTCTGGTGTTCTGGACTGTGGATGCTAAAGTCTTCAGTAAAGGTAAAGAGACTGCAACCCTGTGTCCTCGTTCTTCTCTGCGCCACTCACTATTCACCATCTATACACCGGGAAGCCCTGGGGATACACTTCACCTGTGGGAAGTTATACCATCTAGCTGCCATAACAGACCCCTTAAAGCAGCGACTGTCACCCTGACCGAATACCACAGGTGGCGTCACGAATATAAACTTTATCCCTTTAAAGACCTTTTCCTTTTATACGGACATCCCAGGGCCACGGACCAGATCAGCCACCATGACATTCCCCCCCCTTTGAGCCAACCGGATCCGATACCGAGTACCCCACTACCCAGCAGTAGCTCTCGCCCACTTTCAAGAAAAAACCTCTACCCATAGCGTTTATGCGGCACTCGAAATTGAGCTTTCAAAGAAACGACTGTACTTCCCTCAATGTCAGTTTTTTAACCCGCTATGTCCTGGCTACCTCTTCCCTCAACTCTATTACCTTCTCCTCTTGCAGCCAAAATGCCCATTTTAGAGAGTCAATAACAATTCCCAAAACATATACTTCTAGTCAGACACTCAGTTTTACCTGGCATTAAGGGGACCCCAAAATGCTCACCTATCCACTAAATTGACCCAAGAATGGTCTCAGAACAAGCAGAATTACTGGGGCTGATAAATAAAAAATAGTCAAGACCCGAAACATCACGATCAACTCTAAAATGGAACCGAATGCTTCAAATTGTTAGAATCTGTTTTGTTTTTTGACCATCCTCCATCTTGTTGTGGTTTTCTGGCTGCTGGTCTTTTTCCCCTGGTGCTGGGTTGTCTTAGGTCAGGTGATTGTATCACCCTTTATTACCCAGCACCTGCCTCCCATTCCTTGCTGGACAACAGTGTTAATCCGCTTGAGTTCTGGCTAGGTGCTTTGATAGCTTTCTGTGTTTGATATTGTACAGTTCTGGGATCTCTGGTTCTGCTATCTTTAGTTTTTGTTTTCAGTTGGTTTCTGCAGCCTTCTCTGTATTTTCTATTAGGAGGTGACTTGTTTTTTTTATACCCAGTCCTTAGATCTTTCTGGGACCTCCTTCCCCCTATCTATAGGTCTTCGCTGAGATTAACCTAGGATCGTCGGTGGGTCTATTTGCAAGGAATGGGTTGCCCACTCCATCGTAGGGTATCAGCCTAATCTCAGTGCAGGGTCAGTTTTCCCTCTTCTATCCTAGTTCTGTGTTGCAGTTCTGCAACAGTTTGTCCAGCCATGCAAAAAAAAAAAAAATCTCTCTCAGATTCCTTCAATATGTGCAGTGTCCAAGAACTTGCTCAACGCTTGCAAGGGTTAACTTTGGAAATAGCCGACATGCAACAGCACGTGAGTAATTACTCTGGAGCACGCTCTGAAGAACCTAAGGTAGGATTGCCTGAGTTTTTTTCTGGTAAACGGCAGGAATTTTTTACGTTTAAAAATGCATGTTTACTATATTTTCGGCTTAGACCCAGATCCTCAGGGAGTGAATTATAGCGTGTGGGGATTATTATGTCTTTATTGCGAAATGAACCCCAAATCTGGGCATTTTCATTACATCCTTGTTTGAAATCAGTAGAAGCATTTTTTTCTGCTATGGCGTTGTTATATGATGATCTTGATCGGGTCACATCAGCTGAGGCAGAGCTCAGACGGCTTAAACAGGGTTCTGTTGATGCTGAGAGGTATTGCACCCAGTTCAGACTATGGTCCGCAGAGGTCAGGTGGAATGACCCAATGCTCAAGAGTCAGTTTTAGCAGGTTTGAGTGAAAGAGTTGAAAAGACAGAAGATTGAGAGACAGACAGAATGAAGAGAAGGCTCTGATAATGCTGAACCCCATCTCTCAGGATAGCCCCGTCGACAGCGGGGAACCGATGCAACTTAGGGCAATGTCCTCTCGTTCCCAGGGGAGGGAGAAGAGGTTTTCTGAAGGGCTATGCTTGTATTGTGGTAAGGCTGACTATTTTATTAAGCAATGTGAGGTTCGCATAAAGAAAGAAAAAAATAGGTCAGCAGGAGTAACACTCCAGTTCGCATTGTGTTTTTACGATCCGCAGGATTTTTTTTCTGGTAATACCACACATCATGGTCATTACATTGATTTTCAGGTAATGGTGGATTGTGGTTCTGCACTTAATTTGATTGATCAACAATTCCTAGACAAATATTAGTTTGATTCTGAACCATTGTCATCTCCTATTCCTGTTGTGGCTATTGATAACACTCCTCTGGAACATGGGTGTATTTCTCAAAAGGTTACCGGGTTCCCACTTACTATGGATATGGAACATCAGGAGTGTATAGACTTGTTTGTCCTTGCTAAATTACCTTGCCCAGTCGTCCTGGGTTTACCCTGGTTAAAAATGCACAATCCTTTGCTGGACTGGTCATCTAGTACTATAAGGTCCTGGGGTCAGGGGTGTTATGGTAATTGTTGTAATGTTCAGATTGCTGCTGTTGTGAAGAAGGAGCTACCTGAAACCATTCAGGATTTCTGGAGGGTATTTTCGGACGTTGAGTCGTAAGCTCTACCACCCCATAGAGATTACGACTGTGCTATTGAGTTCGTCCCAGGTGCCACACTTACTAAGAGTCATTTATTTAATCTAACGATTCCCGAGAGGGAGGCCTTAAAGGAATACCTACAGACTAGTTTAGCTGCAGGTCATATAAGACCCTCTACGTCCCCTGTGGCTGTAGGATTCTTTTTTGTCAAAAAGAAGGATGGGGGCCTTAGGTCGTGTCTGAATTTCGGGAGATTAATAAGATCACTGTGCGCAATCCTTAGCCGCTGATTCCAGATTTGTTTAACCAACTTAGAGGAGAGAAGTGGTTCTCTAAGATTGTCCTTCGTGGGGCATAAAATTTGCTGCGGGTGAAGTAGGGCGATGAGTGGAAGACAGCCTTTAATACCCCAGAAGGTCATTTTGAGTGTCTGTTGATGCCTTTTGGCCTTACTAATACGCCTGCGCTTTTTCAAAATTTCATTAATGACATTCTGAGGTCGTTGATCGGTAGGAGTGTTATTGTTTATTTGGATGATATTTTGAGCTACTCGTCTGATCTGGAGTCGCATTGGCAGAGAGTCCGTGAAGTTCTACAGATTTTGAGCGAAAACTCACTTGTTGCTAATTTGGAGAAGTGCGAGTTTGCGTTACAGAAAATGTGTTTTTTTGGGCTACCTTGTCTCCAGTGATGGGTTTGAGATGGACCCGGTGAAGTTTCAGGCGGTATGGGAGTGGCCTAGGCCTGAATGTTTGAAGTCGGTTCAGAGATTTTTAGGGTTTGCAAATTATTACAGAAAATTCATAAAGAATTTTTTTGTGATCGCTAAACCTATAACTGATCTCACCAAGAAGGGTTCCAATACTGTCCAATGGTCCTCTGAGGCTGTTAAGGCTTTTGAGCATCTCAAAGAGAGGTTTAGCTCTGCTCCTGTTTTGATCCAGACAGATGAGACCAAGCCATTTCAGGGAGAGGTTGATGCCTCTTCAGTAGGGGTGGGGGCACTTCTGTCCCAAGAGGGAGAGGATGGGGTGCATCCCTGTGCTTTCTTTTCTAAAAGTTTTTCGGAGACTGAGCTCAACTATGATGTTGGGAACAGAGAGTTGCTGGCTATTAAACTCGTGTTTAAGTATTGGCGACATCTTTTGGAGGGGGCTAGACATCCGATACAGGTTTTTACTGATCATAAGAATCTGATATACAGTGGGGCAAAAAAGTATTTAGTCAGTCAGCAATAGTGCAAGTTCCACCACTTAAAAAGATGAGAGGCGTCTGTAATTTACATCATAGGTAGACCTCAACTATGGGAGACAAACTGAGAAAAAAAAATCCAGAAAATCACATTGTCTGTTTTTTTATCATTTAATTTGCATATTATGGTGGAAAATAAGTATTTGGTCAGAAACAAGCAATCAAGATTTCTGGCTCTCACAGACCTGTAACTTCTTCTATTTATTTATTCAGGACTCTTTGCCAGATGTGATACTCTAAAGATAATGTCATGATATGTCTCATAAAAATGTAGTTAAGTAAATAAGGCAGCACACTGCAGCGCTGAAACATGCAAACTTGAAACACGAAATTTGAACTGCATTACTGCACTAGAAATATGAAAAATGAGAGCGTTTAGCGCATAAAAATGGCCAATTTTATGTGTACCTGGTAGCCCCTTTACGGCATCTCTCTTATACCAGGTTTATTGGATTGTCCACCAAAAAGCATCATTGCAGCAAAACATAAAATAGGTGAAATAGTTACAAAGAGATTTCCATTTGTCCATATCAAAGTTTGTTCCCCATCTTTCCTGAGATTCTGAATGGTAAATGGCGTCTGTCTCTATAGAAGACATCAAGAAGCACATGGCTAAGGCTAGGTTTACATTGCGTTAATGGCTATGCGCTGACGGCATCCGTTACATAGCGGCACTAACGCTATGTAACGGATGCGTTAGCGCACCCATTAACTGCCATTATGTAGCGCATCGCTAACGCATGTCATAATCGGCATGAGTTAGTGATGTTCGGATGCAGCCTGCAGCATTTTCGGGTCCGTCACCACTAGCACAGATTGAGCATCTGCGCTAGCGCGATCGCATAAACGCGATCTTTTTCGGCACTTGCGTTAACGCAGTCCGTTTAACGTATGAGTTGAACGGACTGCACTAACGCAATGTGAATCTAGCCTAAGGGCTTGTTTCCACTTGCGAGATATACGTCTGAGTCTCGCATGTGGAAACGAAGCTCTGGCGCCGGCACTCCAGAGCGGAGCGTGCGGCCGCATAGGAACACATGCAGCCGCACGCTCCGCTCCGGAGTGCCGGCACCAGACCTTCGTTTCCACATGCGAGACATGGACGTGTTTCTCGCAAATGTAAACAAGCTCTTACTCACATACCAGCTTTTCATTCCGTCTGAAGTCTGTGTGAGAGTGGAAGTTCCCAAGTGACAGCCCCTCCCTCCTGTGAGTTGTGGATATATATACAGTACAGACCAATAGTTTGGACACACCTTCTCATTTAAAGATTTTTCTGTATTTTCATGACTATGAAAATTGTACATTCACACTGAAGGCATCAAAACTATGAATTAACACATGTGGAATTATATACTTAACAAAAAAAAGTGTTAAACAACTGAAAACATGCCTTATATTCTAGGTTCTTCAAAGTAGCCACCTTTTGCTTTGATGCCTGCTTTAATAATAATAATAATAATTTTATTTATATAGCGCCAACATATTCCGCAGTGCTTTACAAATTATAGAGGGGACTTGTACAGACAATAGACATTACAGCATAACAGAAATCACAGTTCAAAATAGATACCAAGAGGAGTGAGGGCCCTGCTCGCAAACTTACAAACTATGAGGAAAAGGGGAGACACGAGAGGTGGATGGTAACAATTGCTATAGTTATTCAGACCAGCCATAGTGTAAGGCTCAGGTGTTCATGTAAAGCTGCATGAACCAGTTAACTGCCTAAGTATGTAGCAGTACAGACACAGAGGGCTATTAACTGCATAAAGTGTATGAGAACATGATACAAGGAACCTGATTATGTTTTTGTTTTTTATGATAGGTCACACAGGGATCGTTAGGTTAATGTGTTGAACTAATGAGTTTTTAGGGCATGCTTAAAACTGTGGGGATTAATCGTATTAACCTGGGCAGTGCATTCCAAAGAATCGGCGCAGCATGTGTAAAGTCTTGGAGGCGGGAGTGGGAGGTTCTGATTATTGAGGATGCTAACCTGAGGCCATTAGCGGAGCGGAGGGCACGGGTAGGGTGGAAGACTGAGACCAGAGAGGAGATGTAGGGTGATGCTGAGCCATGGAGTGCTTTGTGGATGAGGGTAGTAGTTTTGTACTGGATTCTGGAGTGGATGGGTAACCAGTGTAATGACTGGCACAAAGTAGAGGCATCGGTGTAACGGTTGGTGAGGAATATGATCCTGGCTGCAGCATTCAGCACAGATTGGAGTGGGGAGAGTTTGGCAAGAGGGAGGCCGATTAGTAGAGAGTTACAATAGTCCAGACGAGAATGAATAAGTGAAACAGTAAGAGTTTTTGCAGAGTCGAAAGTAAGAAAGGGGCGAATTCTAGAAATGTTTTTGAGGTGCAGATAAGAAGAGCGAGCCAGTGATTGGATGTGGGGGGTGAATGAAAGCTCGGAATCAAGGATGACCCCAAGGCAGTGGGCATGTTGTTTTGGAGTAATGGTGGAACCACACACGGAGATGGCAATGTCAGGCAAAGGTAGGTTAGTAGAGGGAGCGAACACGAGGAGTTCAGTTTTTGACAGGTTGTTTCAGATCGAGGGAGGACATGATGTTAGAGACAGCGTGTGCTTTGCAGACTCTTGACATTCTTTTGATGAGCTTCAAGAGGTAGTCACCGGGAATGGTCTTCCAACAATCTTGAAGGAGTTCCCAGAGATGCTTAGCACTTGTTGGCCCTTTTGCCTTCACTCTGCTGTCCAGCTCACCCCAAACTATCTCGATTGGGTTCAGGTCTGGTGACTGTGGAGGCCAGGTCATCTGGCGTAGCACCCCATCACTCTCCTTCTTGGTCACATAGCCCTTACACAGCCTGGAGGTGTGTTTGGGGTCATTGTCCTGTTGAAAAATAAATGATGGTCCAACTAAACGCAAACCGGATGGAATAGCATGCCGCTGCAAGATGCTGTGGTAGCCATGCTGGTTCAGTTTGCCTTCAATTTTGAATAAATCCCCAACAGTGTCACCAGCAAAGCACCCCCACACCATCACACCTTCTCCTCCATGCTTCACGGTGGGAACCAGGCATGTAAAGTCTAACTGTTCACCTTTTCTGCGTCGCACAGAGACACCGTGGTTGGAACCAAAGATCTCAAATTTGGACTCATCAGACCAAAGCACAGATTTCCAATGGTCTAATGTCCATTCCTTGTTTTCTTTAGCCCAAACAAGTCTCTTCTGCTTGTTGTGTGTCCTTAGCAGTGGTTTCCTAGCAGCTATTTTACCATCAAGGCCTGGTGCACAAAGTATCCTCTTAACAGTTGTTATAGAGATGTGTCTGCTGCTAGAACTCTGTGTGGCATTGACCTGGTCTCTAATCTGAGCTGCTGTTAACCTGCGATTTCTGAGGCTGGTGGCTTGGATAAACTTATCCTCAGAAGCAGAGGTGAATCTTGGTTTTCCTTTCCTGGAGCGGTCCTCATGTGAGCCAGTTTCTTTGTAGCGCTTGATGGTTTTTGCCACTCCACTTGGGGACACTCTCAAAGTTTTCCCAATTTTTCGGACTGACACCTTCATTTCTTAAAGTAATGATGGCCACTCGTTTTTCTTTACTTAGCTGCTTTTTTCTTGCCATAATACAAATTCTAACAGTCTATTCAGTAGGACTATCACCTGTGTATCCACCAGACTTCTGCACAACACAACTGATGGTCCCAACCCCATTTATAAGGCAAGAAATCCCACTTATTAAACCTGACAGGGCACACCTGTGAAGTGAAAACCATTCCCGGTCACTACCTCTTGAAGCTCATCAAGAGAATGCCAAGAGTGTGCAAAGCAGTCATCAAAGCCAAAGGTGGCTACTTTGAAGAACTTAAGAATATAAGACAATTTCAGTTGTTTCACACTTTTTTGTTAAGGATATAATTCCACATGTGTTAATTCATAGTTTTGATGCCTTCAGTGTGAATGTACAATTTCCATAGTCATGAAAATACAGAAAAATCTTTAAATGAGGTGTGTCCAAATTTTTGGTCTGTACTGTATGTCCCATAGAGCACGTGTTTTCTCTACATAGTGTTAACTTTTACTCTGAGCTACATATACAGGAATATCACATATAATGTCAGCCAAACCTTGACTGAAATTTATATCTTTAAACGAGTCTAACTTAGATGCTTTATGGCTCAGTTTATATGCAGAATGCAAGATTGAGAATTTAAAGATAGATTCTAATAACAAGAAGTTGATGTCGTACAATAGAGAAAAAGAAAAATCGAAAAATATTTTACAGGTGGTCGACGTAGTTCACAAGCGTGTGTCAGAGAAATCCAAAAAAGACTGTGTAGATAGAGTGTCAAAGGAAAGTAGCGAAGTTTCTGAGATTGACTGTAATGTGGAGTGTGAACAAGATGTGAGACACATGTCTGTAATGGCCACTCAAGGTGATCTTGTGTCTCATTATGTAAAAAAAGATGGAGGAAACGTGGGAGGAGACATGAGAACTGACGTAGATGAAGTAGGAGGGACAGATGTACAAAGACCACTCAAAATACAAGACTACTCAGAGGCCCGACTCCAAATTAAAGTTAGAAAAAACTTGTTAAATTTATGCAAAATCATTCCTGAATATGATAACAAAATCCATGTGTGCAGAAATTCAGAGATATTTGAGAGTTTTGCTGATAAGTTTGATCTAACTAATGAGAAAAATCAGTTGTTTAAAATATGGCTTCCTGTAACTTTTTCCAGACGCTTAACATTAAAAATGTCTTGTGATAACGACTCATGTGAAATATTAAAAGATACAGACAGATTAAAAATTCTCATCTTCTGTGGATTAAATGAAAATTATCCAGATATTGATATTCTTCAAAAATTAAGGATTGGCCGGAAAGAATGTACCTTTACATTCATGTCCATATTTGAACAGTTGTACAAAACTCTCATTAACCCCTTTCTGCCATTAGACGTACTATTGCGTCCATGTGGGGTGGGCTTTACTTCCCAAGGACGCAATAGTACGTCATATGCGATCGGCAGCGCTCACGGGGGGAGCGCCGCCGATCGCGGCCGGGTGTCAGCTGTTTATCGCAGCTGACATCCGGCACTATGTGTCAGGAGCGGTCACGGACCGCCCCCGGCACATTAACCCCCGGCACACCGCGATCAAAGATGATCGCGATGTGCCGGCGGTACAGGGAAGCACCGCGCAGGGAGGGGGCTCCCTGCGGGCTTCCCTGAGCCCCCCGCAGCAACGCGATGTGATCGCGTTGCTGCGAGGGTCTCACCTCCCTCCCTGCTCCCTCCAGCCCCGGATCCAAGATGGCCGCGGATCCGGGTCCTGCAGGGAGGGAGGTGGCTTCACAGAGCCTGCTCAGAGCAGGCACTGTGAAGCAGCCTGCACTCCTATCAGATCAGTGATCTGACAGAGTGCTGTGTAAACTGTCAGATCACTGATCTGTGATGTCCCCCCCTGGGACAAAGTAAAAAAGTAAAAAAAAAAAATTTCAAATGTGTAAAAAAAATAAAAAAAAATATTCCAAAATAATGAAAAAAAAAAAAAAATATTATTCCCATAAATACATTTCTTTATCTAAATAAAAAAAAAAAAACAATAAAAGTACACATATTTAGTATCGCCGCGTCCGTAACGGCCCGACCTATAAAACTGGCCAACTAGTTAACCCCTTCAGTAAACACCGTAAGAAAAAAAAAAAAAAAACGAGGCAAAAAACAACGCTTTATTATCATACCGCCGAACAAAAAGTGGAATAACACGCGATCAAAAAGACAGATATAACTAACCATGGTACCGCTGAAAGCGTCATCTTGTTCCGCAAAAAACGAGCCGCCATACAGCATCATCAGCAAAAAAATAAAAAAGTTATAGTCCTGAGAATAAAGTGATGCAAAAATAATTATTTTTTCTATAAAATAGTTTTTATCGTATAAAAGCGCCAAAACATAAAAAAATGATATAAATGAGGTATCGCTGTAATCGTACTGACCCGAAGAATAAAACTGCTTCATCAATTTTACCAAACGCGGAACGGTATAAACGCCTCCCCCAAAAGAAATTCATGAATAGCTGGTTTTTGGTCATTCTGCCTCACAAAAATCGGAATAAAAAGCGATCAAAAAATGTCACATGCCCGAAAATGTTACCAATAAAAACATCAACTCGTCCCGCAAAAAACAAGACCTCACATGACTCTGTGGACCAAAATATAGAAAAATTATAGCTCTCAAAATGTGGTAACGCAAAAAATATTTTTTGCAATAAAAAGCGTCTTTCAGTGTGTGACGGCTGCCAATCATAAAAATCCGCTAAAAAACCCGATATAAAAGAAAATCAAACCCCCCTTCATCACCCCCTTAGTTAGGGAAAAATTTAAAAAATTTATTTATTTCCATTTTCCCATTAGGGCTAGGGTTAGAGTTAGGGCTAGGGTTAGGGCTAGGGCTAGGGTTAGGGCTAGGGTTAGGTTTAGGGCTAGGGTTAGGGCTAGGGTTAGGGTTAGGGTTAGGGCTAGGGTTAGGGCTAGGGTTAGGGCTAGGGCTAGGGTTAGGGTTAGGGCTAGGGTTAGGGCTAGGGTTAGGGCTAGGGTTAGGGTTAGGGCTAGGGTTAGGGCTAGGGTTAGGGCTAGGGTTAGGGCTAGGGTTAGGGCTAGGGCTAGGGTTAGGGTTAGGGCTAGGGCTAGGGCTAGGGCTACAGTTTGGGTTGGGGCTAAAGTTACAGTTAGGGTTTAGATTACATTTACGGTTGGGAATAGGGTTGGGATTAGGGTTAGGGGTGTGTCAGGGTTAGAGGTGTGGTTAGGGTTACTGTTGGGATTAGGGTTAGGGGTGTGTTTGGATTAGGGTTTCAGTTATAATTGGGGGGTTTCCACTGTTTAGGCACATCAGGGGCTCTCCAAACGCGACATGGCGTCCGATCTCAATTCCAGCCAATTCTGCGTTGAAAAAGTAAAACAGTGCTTCTTCCCTTCCGAGCTCTCCTGTGTGCCCAAACAGGGGTTTACCCCAACATATGGGGTATCAGCGTACTCAGGACAAATAGGACAACAACTTTTGGGGTCCAATTTCTCCTGTTACCCTTGGGAAAATACAAAACTCGGGGCTAAAACATATTTTTTGTGGGAAAAAAAAAGATTTTTTATTTTCACGGCTCTGCGTTATAAACTGTAGTGAAACACTTGGGGGTTCAAAGTTCTCACAACACATCTAGATTAGTTCCCTGGGGGGTCTAGTTTCCAATATGGGGTCACTTGTGGGGGGTTTCTACTGTTTAGGTACATTAGGGGTTCTGCAAACGCGATGTGACGTCTGCAGACCATTCCATCTAAGTCTGCATTCCAAATGGCGCTCCTTCCCTTCCGAGCTCTGCCGTGCGCTCAAACGGTGGTTTCCCCCAACATACGGGGTATCAGCGTACTCAGGACAAATTGGACAACAACTTTTGGGGTCGAATTTCTCCTCTTACCCTCGGGAAAATACAAAACTGGGGGCTAAAAAATAATTTTGGGGGGAAAGATTTTTTTTTTTAATTTTCACGGCTCTGCGTTACAAACTGTAGTGAAACACTTGGGGGTTCAAAGCTATCACAACACATCTAGATGAGTTCCTTAGGGGGTCTAGTTTCCAAAATGGTGTCACTTGTGGGAGGTTTCTACTGTTTAGGTACATTAGGGGCTCTGCAAATGCAATGTGACACCTGCAGACCATTCCATCTAAGTCCTCATTCCAAATGGAGCTCCTTCCCTTCCGAGCCCTCCCATGCGCCCAAACAGTGGTTCCCCCCCACATATGGGGTATCAGCGCACTCAGGACAAATTGGACAACAAATTGTGGGGTCGAATTTCTCCTGTTACCCTCGGGAAAATACAAAACTGGGGGCTAAAAAATAATTTTTGTGGGAAAAAATTTTTGTTTTATTTTTACGGCTCTCCATTATAAACTTCTGTGAAGCCCTTGGTGGGTCAAAGTGCTCAGCACACATCTAGATAAGTTCCTAAGGGGGTCTACTTTCCAAAATGGTGTCACTTGTGGGGGGTTTCTACTGTTTAGGTACATTAGGGGCTCTGCAAACGCAATGTGACACCTGCAGACCATTCCATCTAAGTCTGCATTCAAATGGCACTCCTTCCCTTCTGAGCCCTCCCATGTGCCCAAACAGTGGTTCCCCCCACATATGGTGTATCATCGCACTCAGGACAAATTGGGCAACAAATTTTGGGGTCCAATTTCTCCTGTTACCCTCAGGAAAATACAAAACTGGGGGCTAAAAAAATAATTTTTGTGGGAAAAAAATTTTGTTTTATTTTTACGGCTCTGCATTATAAACTTCTGTGAAGCACTTGGTGGGTCAAAGTGCTCACCACACCTCTAGATAAGTTCCTTAGGGGGTCTACTTTCCAAAATGGTGTCATTTGTGGGGGGTTTCAATGTTTAGGCACATCAGTGGCTCTTCAAACGCAACATGGCGTCCCATCTCAATTCCTGTCAATTTTGCTTTGAAAAGTCAAACGGCGCTCCTTCCCTTCCGAGCTCTCCCATCCACCCAAACAGTGGTTTACCCCCACATATGGGGTATCAGCGTACTCAGGACAAATTGTACAACAACTTTTAGGGTCCAATTTCTTCTCTTACCCTTGGGAAAATAAAAAATTGGGGGCAAAAAGATAATTTTTGTGAAAAAATATGATTTTTTATTTTTACGGTTCTACATTATAAACTTCTGTGAAGCACTTGGTGGGTCAAAGTGCTCACCACACCTCTAGATAAGTTCCTTAGGGGGTCTACTTTCCAAAATGGTGTCACTTGTGGGGGGTTTCAATGTTTAGCCACATCAGGGGCTCTCCAAACGAAACATGGCGTCCCATCTCAATTCCAGTCAATTTTGCATTGAAAGTCAAATGGCACTCCTTCGCTTCCGAGCTCTGCCATGCGCCCAAACAGTGGTTTACCCCCACATGTGGGGTATTGGCATACTCAGGACAAATTGTACAACAATGTTTGGGGTCCATTTTCTCCTGTTACCCTTGGTAAAATAAAACAAATTGGAGCTGAATTAAATTTTTTGTGAAAAAAAGTTAAATGTTCATTTTTATTTAAACATTCAAAAAATTCCTGTGAAGCACCAGAAGGGTTAATAAACTTCTTGAATATGGTTTTGAGCACCTTGAGGGGTGTAGTTTTTAGAATGGTGTCACACTTGGGTATTTTCTATCATATAGACCCCTCAAAATGACTTCAAATGAGATGTGGTCCCTAAAATAAAATGGTGTTGTAGAAATGAGAAATTGCTGGTCAACTTTTAACCCTTATAACTCCCTAACAAAAAAAAATTTTGTTTCCAAAATTGTGCTGATGTAAAGTAGACATGTGGGAAATGTTATTTATTAAGTATTTTGTGTGACATATCTCTGTGATTTAATTGCATAAAAATTCAAAGTTGGAAAATTGCGAAATTTTCATAATTTTCGCCAAATTTCCGTTTTTTTCACAAATAAACGCAGGTACTATCAAATAATTTTTACCATTGTCATGAAGTACAATATGTCACGAGAAAACAATGTCAGAATCACCAGGATCCATTGAAGCGTTCCAGAGTTATAACCTCATAAAGGGACAGTGGTCAGAATTGTAAAAATTGGCCCGGTCATTAACGTGCAAACCACCCTTGGGGGTAAAGGGGTTAAAAACGTCAAAACACAATCAATGATAAAATATTTTGTAAACAAATTTGGATTCTTAAATTCTGTATCTCGTGTTATTGCGTCACAAAAAGAATCTTTATTTGAATGTGCGCAATCCCTTAACTTTGCTAGGAAACATGAGAATCTTGAAAGGAAAATAAATCGTAGTACCGTAAGTTTGTAAAAATCTTATCAAAAGCCAATCTCCAAAACTGAATTATCCCCAAAATCAAATCTATGAAGTATGAAGAAAATTACATATTTGTTATAAGCCCTAAAAAATGATTCAAGAGTCCACTGAAAAAGTTCCATAGAAAGAGTTAAAAACTGAAGGTTCAAACCTCCCTGTAAAAATACAAATGGCGGAAATTGACAGAAAGAAACAGGTGAGCTACATCATGGGGGCTAGACTGAAGACTCCATTATTGGAGATCATGAAAGAATCTGTAAGTTTAAAAATGGCAATTTTAAATAGAGCTTTTCAGGACATTATTGACAGAGAGATAAGATTTGGTTTAGGAATTGGCTAAAAATGTAATTATATGTTGTGTAAAAGTGTTATACAATGCATTTAGCAATTTGTAATAATCTTGAACAGTATAATTATGTAGTTCTATAGTTTTTGTATATTAACGCTCATTGCTATTTAATTAACGCTGCTGGTGATTAAACTAAAGTAAATAATGACAACATTCAATAGCGCTTACGCAGGTGGTAAATGAACTTAAAATGAAGTTAATAACAATAATAATCATTAAAAATCTGAATAATACTAATAATACATTTTATTCACAGTGTAAAATCAAAACAAACTGGATTCAGTAAGATGTGCATTTTTTATTCATTCCAGCATCTAAACAAATTTCATAACGAAACATAAATTAAGTTAAAATTTCTCTGTAAACACAATTAAATGTAGTCATTTTCGTCATTTTCAAAGATCTTTCCTTGACTTCTACCGGGTACAATTTGAACTGAAAGACCTTTACAACTTGTTACTCTAGAGCAGGGGTCCCCAACTCCAGTCCTCAAGGCCCACCAACATGTCATGTTTTCAGGATTTCCTTAGTCTTGTCCAGGTAGTAATTGCATCACCTGTGCAATGCAAAGGAAATCCTGAAAACATGACATGTTGGTGGGCCTTGAGGACTGGAGTTGGGGACCTCTGCTCTAGAGAATGCAGTGTATAATTGAACATGCGTGAATACAGGATCAGGTAGCCAATCTTATCGAATGTTTGTCCTTGCGATTCTGTAATTGTCATGGAATAAGCCAGACGAAGTGGGAATTGTTTTCTTGTTAACTTAAACAGGATATCGCAATTTTCGCTAGTGTCCAATGGTATTCTTGGAATGAGAACGTTTTGACCACGACACGGGCGGGATTATGTGTGGTAATGTGGTGGGGGGGCGGGATTACGTGTGGTAATGTGGTGGGGGGTGGGAATATCTGTGGTAATGTGGTGGGGGGAATTATGTGTGGTGATGTAGTGGAAGGGCGGGATTATGTGTGGTAATGTGGTGGGGGGCAGGATTATGTGTGGAGATGTGCTGGGGGGTGGGATTATGTGTGGTGATGTGGTGGAGGGACAGGATTATGTGTGGTGATGTGGTGGGGGGCGGGATTATGTGTGGTGATGTGCTGGGGGGGCGGTATTATGTGTGGTTATGTGGTGGAGGGGCAGGATTATGTGTGGTGATGTGGTGGGTGGGCGGGATTATGTGTGGTAATGGGGTTGGGGGCGGGATTATGTGTGGTGATGTGGTGGGGGCGGGATTATGTGTGGTAATGTGGTGGGGGGTGGGATTATGTATGGTGATGTGGTGGAGGGGCGGGATTATGTGTGGTGATGTGGTGAAGGGGTAGGAATATGTGTGGTGATTTGGTGGAGGGACAGGATTATGTGTGGTGATGTGGTGGAGGGACGTGATTATGTGTGGTGATGTGGTGGGGGGGCGGTATTATGTGTGGTGATGTGCAGCAGTATTGGACAGGTGTTTCTGCTAATTGCAATTCTGACTGGGGTATTTAGCTTTGCAGTACTCATTAGTCCTTGCCAGTAGTCAATGTTCCTTTGGAAGTGTTGGTCCTCTGCCTGGCCTCTCCTGCTTGCTGCCAATTCAGCAAAGATAAGTGTTTGCTTCATTTTTTTTTAGACACACTGCTGTGTGTTTATTTTCTGTGCTGTTCTTGCTTCTATTTTGTTCCTGCTAGACTGTGCCTGATGTTTTTCTCAGTCTAGTTGGATTTGCTGGAGTCGCAGATATACTCTCCACATCTTTAGTTAGGTGGTGGAGTTTTTGTATTTTTCTGCTGTGGATATTTTGTAGTGTTTTATGCTGACCGCATAGTATCCTGTACTATCCTTTCCTATCTAGGTAGAAGTGGCCTCCTTTGCTTATCCCTGTTTTCTGTCTGCGTGTGTCTTTTCCTCTCCTACTCACAGTCATTATTTGTGGGGGGCTACCTATCCTTTGGGGGTCTACTCTGAGGCAACAGATTTTTCATATTTCCATCTTTAGGGATATTTAGTCCTTCGGCTGTGTCGAGGTGTCTAGGTCTGGTTAGGCACACCCCACGGCTACTTCTAGTTGCGGTGATAGGATCAGGGTTTGCGGTCAGTAAAGTTACCACTGCTCCAGCGAAGGTCATTTCATGCTGCTCCAAGGCCACCTGATCATAACAGATTATGTGTGGTGATGTGGTGGGTGGGCGGGATTATGTGTGGTAATGGGGTTGGGGGCGGGAATATGTGGTAATGAGGTGGGGGTGGCGGGATTATGTGTGGTGATGTGTTGGGGGGCGGGATTATGTGTGGTAATGTGGTGGGGGTGGGATTATGTGTGGTAATGTGGTGGGGGGGCGAGATTATCTGTGGTAATGTGGTGGGGGGGCGGGATTATGTGTGGTGATTTGGTGGGGGGGTGGAATTATGTGTGGTGATGTGGTGGTAGGGCGGGATTATGTGTGGTGATGTGGTGGTGGGGCAGGATTATGTGGTAATGAGGTGGGGGTGACGGGATTATTTGTGTGGTAATGTGGTGGGGGGGCGAGATTATGTGTGGTAATGTGGTGGGGGCGGGATTATGTGGTAATGAGGTGGGGGTGGCGGGATTATGTGTGGTGATGTGGTGGGGGGCGGGATTATGTGTGGTAATGTGGTGGGGGCGGGATTATGTGGTAATGAGGTGGGGGTGGCGGGATTATGTGTGGTAATGTGTTGGGGGGCAGGATTATGTGTGGTGATGTGGTGGGGGCGGGATTATGTGTGGTGATGTGGTGGTGGGGTGGGATTATGTTGTAATGAGGTGGGGGTAGCGGGATTATGTGTGGTAATGTGCTTAACACAGGACCTGTATGTGGGGAGGCGAAAGCCTCCAATGTGTGTTGAGGCTCCAGGACTGAGCCTTAAGTACTGGACACTTGTATTTTCTTTTGCCTGTGCAAACAGATTATGTGTGGTGATGTGGTGGGTGGGCGGGATTATGTGTGGTAATGGGGTTGGGGGCGGGAATATGTGGTAATGAGGTGGGGGTGGCGGGATTATGTGTGGTGATGTGTTGGGGGGCGGGATTATGTGTGATAATGTGGTGGGGGTGGGATTATGTGTGGTAATGTGGTGGGGGGGCGAGATTATCTGTGGTAATGTGGTGGGGGGGCGGGATTATGTGTGGTGATTTGGTGGGGGGGTGGGATTATGTGTGGTGATGTGGTGGTAGGGCGGGATTATGTGTGGTGATGTGGTGGTGGGGCAGGATTATGTGGTAATGAGGTGGGGGTGACGGGATTATGTGTGGTAATGTGGTGGGGGCGGGATTATGTGGTAATGAGGTGGGGGTGGCGGGATTATGTGTGGTAATGTGTTGGGGGGCAGGATTATGTGTGGTGATGTGGTGGGGGCGGGATTATGTGTGGTGATGTGGTGGTGGGGTGGGATTATGTTGTAATGAGGTGGGGGTAGCGGGATTATGTGTGGTAATGTGGTGGGGGGCGGGATTATCTGTGGTAATGTGCTTAACACAGGACCTGTATGTGGGGAGGCGAAAGCCTCCAATGTGTGTTGAGGCTCCAGGACTGAGCCTTAAGTACTGGACACTTGTATTTTCTTTTGCCTGTGCTAAAGGCTATTTTCTGTTTTGGTATGTGGGTTTGTGAAGCAATAAACCCTGTGAACTTTTAAAGGAACGTGCCTCCTGATTGCCACCCGCTACACCTGAGCGAATACAACCCCTACAATCTATATACATATATATATTCATACAGTATACAGTAAATAGTATATTTGTATAAGTAGAGATTGAATAACTATTTTTATACGTATAGTGAAATAATTAAAATTTATTCAAGTAATATTTAGAATGACATTAAATAAATATATTAAATATTTACATATGTATAAGATATTTAAATTGTTTTGTTTCAATATGAATTTGATATTTAAATCTTATCTTTTATTTTTCCTTAGAATTTTCATTTCAAAGCATAATTTGATCAAAAACCTCTTACATGGATTTATGTCTTTATTTACACAGTGGATGCTTTCCTGAAACGGAAAGTACTTGCAAGCAGCATAATACAAAGAATAGCAGGTTTACCCAGAATCCTTTGCAGTAGGCGGAGCTATGCAAATCATCTCTTTCCACCCCTGTCTAATCCACAGCGCTTGGAACCACCAAGCGTGCAATGCTGCGGATTAGTTTCTAAATTTACACAGCCAACCAATTCCTACCTGTGGACACGTGTTTCGGGCTTTAGGCCCTCATCAGCACAGGGCTGGAATTGGTTGGCTGTATGGAGTGGGGCTCGGTGAGCAAGCGATACATACATGCTAGCCACCTTAGGGAGAGACCCAAGTTGGGCTAAATGTAGCGGGACGAAAGAGACCGAAAAGCCCTCTACTCAAAGGAAATACATAGTGGATGCTTTCCTGAAACGGAAAGTACTTGCAAGCAGCATAATACAAAGAATAGCAGGTTTACCCAGAATCCTTTGCAGTAGGCGGAGCTATGCAAATCATCTCTTTCCACCCCTGTCTAATCCACAGCGCTTGGAACCACCAAGCGTGCAATGCTGCGGATTAGTTTCTAAATTTACACAGCCAACCAATTCCTACCTGTGGACACGTGTTTCGGGCTTTAGGCCCTCATCAGCACAGGGCTGGAATTGGTTGGCTGTATGGAGTGGGGCTCGGTGAGCAAGCGATACATACATGCTAGCCACCTTAGGGAGAGACCCAAGTTGGGCTAAATGTAGCGGGACGAAAGAGACCGAAAAGCCCTCTACTCAAAGGAAAGCGCTGTGGATTAGACAGGGGTGGAAAGAGATGATTTGCATAGCTCCGCCTACTGCAAAGGATTCTGGGTAAACCTGCTATTCTTTGTATTATGCTGCTTGCAAGTACTTTCCGTTTCAGGAAAGCATCCACTATGTATTTCCTTTGAGTAGAGGGCTTTTCGGTCTCTTTCGTCCCGCTACATTTAGCCCAACTTGGGTCTCTCCCTAAGGTGGCTAGCATGTATTTATTTACACAGGAAGTTGTAATAACTGCATAATTTTATATATTTAACAGTTAAAGAAATAATATATAACTAACAATCTAAAATGTATGTGTGCTGTTAAATTTTTTGTAACATTTTGCTGATTTTTTTTCTTTGCATGGTAATATATATCTTTACTGCATGGCATGACATGACAGTCACAGCAGGTAACATCTGAACTGTGGGCTAATAATAAGGATACCATATACCTCTATTTCAGTTTGTGTAACTTAAAGCTGGAAGCCTTAGTGAAAAATTTTTTTGAAAGCCCTCAGGTTTTGCAAGTCAGAGGAATTTTTTAGGCCTAAGTTTCAGTGTTCAGTTACAATTGCAAACCCTTGTTCCAAGTATAGTTATACATCTCATGCCCAATTTTCTTATGTTCTTTTACCTATAAATGGTTTACAAAGTTTATGTTATGTGTATTTAGGTAATATTAAAAAAAATATTAAGATATTAAATCTAATAGTTTACAATGCGCATTGATAACTAGGATACAATAATTTGGGTTAATATACATGTATTCATACCTTTGTACAATTATTAGGTTCTGTAGAAGGACGTAGATCTGGGGATTTATTATGATGGAATATAGGCTGAACTGGATGGACAAATGTCTTTTTTCGGCCTTACTAACTATGTTACTATGTTACTATGTGGAATTTGTGGTGTGAACTTATATGTGTGTCACAGTCTGACAGATGAGTGTATGAGCAGCTGCTAAGACAGAATGTAACATAAGAGTAACAGGTTATGTGTGATGTATGAGAGGCCTCATGGTATCCTATGAAAAAAATAAAAAACTTGTGTCTATGGGAAATAATGCAAATCAGCTAAATTATTACAATATCTCTATATAATTGTCTAAGGGGTACTTCCGTCCGTCTGTCTGCAACTTCCGTAATGGAAATCCCGCGTCGCTGATTGGTTTTGCCAGCTGCCTGTCATGGCTGCCGTGACCAATCAGCGACGGCTGCAGACAGTGCCCGGCGCCCGCATACTCCCCTCCAGTCACCGCTCACACAGGGTTAATGCCAGCGGTAACAGACTGCGTTATGCTGCGGGTAACGCCAGAGGTGTATCTAGGGTTTCTGGCACCCGGGGCAAGAATTCATTTTGGCGCCCCCCAAGGACATATGCCCCCCATCAGCCCCATCATTGCAGTCTCCTGCACCATCCCCATCATTGCCCTCTCCCCATCAGCCCCATCATTGCCCTCTCCTCCACCATCCCCATCATTGCTCTCTCCCCGTCAGCCCCATCATTGCCCTCTCCTCCTCCACCATCCCCATCATTGCTCTCTCCCCGTCAGCCCCATCATTGCCCTCTCCTCCTCCACCATCCCCATCATTGCTCTCTCCCCGTCAGCCCCATCATTGCCCTCTCCTCCACACACACACACACACACACACCATTCACTTCTCTGCACATTCCCCTGCAGCGCGATACACACACACACACACACACACAATACTGAGACACACACACACATTCACATACACACACATTATGTATTCCTGTTACCGTTTTTTGATCTGAATATAATGTGGTTGTTATATACTTGTTATTGGATCATGTGGGGCTCTTTTTAGAGCTGGGACGGCAGTGACTTGTGTGTGACCTAGCCCTGTATATATCTACGTAGTTGCCTACAAATTTTCACATGTTCCTGGATACATCTTTGGCCCTTTAGTTATGTATATATACTGTTTATATTACTAACATGGCATGTATGGTTCCCAGTGCCCTTTTCTTGTTTTTTGTTTTGTGTATCTTGTCTGGTGGCTAATCACTGTTGCCACCGTCTCCGTGCCTTCCACAATAAAGCTATTTTTACTGAAAGACCATAGGTTATTGGTTGGATTTTCCTCCCCCTATACACACACACACACACACACACACACACACACACACACATTCACATACACACACACATTCACATACACACACATTCACACACATACACACATTCACATACACACACCATACACACATTCACATACACATACACACATTCACACACACATACACACATTCACATACACACATTCACATACACACATTCACACACACTCACATACACACACATTCACATACACACACACATACACACACACATTCACATACACACAAACACATACACACAGTCACATACACCTCTCACCTCTCCTCGTGCTCAGCCGCAGCATATCATCGCCTTCCTCTGACACAGCCGGCCGCTGAATGATGACGTCATCCAGCGGTGCGTCTGTGTGAGAGGAAGCAAGAGGAAGGAGGAAGACAGATCGCTGGGCAGCAGAGCTGCAGGGATTTCTCAGAAAAAGCATCAAAAGAAAAATAAACAAAAGGGAAAATCAAAAACCGTGTAACATGTTGTCCCTTTAAAACAATATATATTTTATTAGAGATAATCTAAAAAATACCACTTCCCAGTGAAAACAGAAAAAAGGAATACATAAACGAATCTACTAGTGCACCTTTCCTCATAAATTACCCTACGCTCAGAGTGGGGGCGCCAAAACATCTATCAGGGTGCCAACCTCCACTGTTAGGAAGGGATAGCAGGTGAGCGTAGGGTAATTTATGAGGTTACTGCAGGGATTTCTCCCTGCCCACCGCAGCCACTCTGCAGGGGCTCCCCTCCACCTCTGCACACATTGGGAACCGGCGCTCTGCAGCTTCTCTGTGCCGGCTGTCAGCTTGACAGTCGGCACAGAGAACAGCTGACTCCCAGACCGGGTGCGGCAGAATGCAGCCGCCGGGGGAGACACTGCGGATCGCCAAATTAGGCGGCCTGACTGCGCCCCCCGGCCGGCTGCGCCCGGGGCATATGCCCTGGCTGCCCCCCCTAGATACACCACTGGGTAACGCACTCTGTTAACGCTGCTATTAACCCTGTGTGACCAACTGCTTCTGCAGCATCAATAGTAAAAAGATCTAATGTTACAAATAATAAGAATTAAAAAAAGGTTATTCTCACCCTCTGACGTGGCGCGCTGTCCTCGGCAGTGCAAGCGGTAGGCTCCGGTGCCAAGGATGCTATGCGAGAAGGACCTGCCGTGACGTCATGGTCATGTGACCGCGACATCATCACAGGTCCTGCGCTCATACTAACCCTGGGACAGGAAGCTGCAGCATGCACTGCACCACAGGCACCAGGACTTCAAGGGGCCTTCGGAAGGTGAGTATATGTTTATTTTTTATTTTGTCTTTTTTAACCACGCATATGGTGCCCACATTGCTATATACTACCTGGGCTGTGTTACATACTGCATGGGCTCCGTTATATACTACATCTCTGCGCTATATACTATGTAGCTGGGCAATATACAATGTGACTGTGTAATATACAACGTGACTGTCCAATATACTACATGGCTGTGCAATATACTACGTAGCTATGCAATATAATACGTGCCTATACAATATACTACATGGCTATGTTATATACTACGTGGCTCTGCTATATACTACATGGCTCTGCTATATACTTCGTGGCTGACCAATATCCTACATAGCTGTGCAATACACTATGTAGCTGTGCAATACACTACGTGACGGTGTTATATACTATGTGCCTGTGCAATATACTACGTGGCTCTACATTATACTACGTGGCTATGTTATATACTACGTGGCTCTGCTATATACTGCGTGGCTCTGCTATATACTGCGTGGCTGACCAATATACTACATACCTGTACAATACACTACGTGGCTGTGTTATATACTACGTAGCTCTGCTGTATACTATGTACGCTGTGTTACATACTACGTAGCTCTGTTATATACTACGTAGCTATGTTATATACTACGTCGGTTGTGTTATATACTACGTCACTGTGCAATATAGTACGTAGCCTGTGCTGTATACTACCTACATATTCTAGAATACCCGATACGTTAGAATCGGGCCACCATCTAGTTAAGATACAATTAAATATTATCTAATCAACATATATTTCTATATTTCTTTAGTAATTATCTCTTGATGTAGTTAATAGTGGATAAGTGCAATCACACATAAAAATGGTTTATCAAGAAAATCTACATTTAGAATCATTTTTTTTCCAAATGATAATTTTATGGTATTGTTTTTTTTTGTAATGGTTACATAGATAGGTACACATCTTCAGACATATATAGGGCATAAAGCTGATATGACAGTTATAAAATAATTAATTTTACATTTTGGTTTTTATAAATTGTTTTTTTCATAAAATAATATTTTTTGGTATTAAAGGGAAATGTGTTTTTGATCCTGATTACATCATCACAATTCATCAATACTTCTTCTTCACACATTTTAATAAAGAAGAAATATTAATAAGGTACTATTGGGTATAATAAGATGAAGTATTATAGAAGAGTAATTTTTTTTACTCTAATGAGTATTATGCAAAGTTGCATAATTTCAATATTTTGGTAATACAAGGATATGACAAATATGAAAACATCCAGATAATGGAACTATTAAGGGTATGTGTTACTGAGAACATAACTACTCTGCATTTGTCATCAACATATAAAGGCCTTATTTTTATTTTTATCCTTTATTTTTATTCTTAATCTTTATTTTTTATTTCAAGAAGAAAAACATCAATATTTAATGAAGTAATGTCTAGTACAAGAATACAGCTTCACTAAATATAGTGATATGGTTCGAGTATAAGAAAAAATGTTTCAAATCTGAGTTAAATACAACAATTCTTTAATTCATTTATTCATATATATTCTTATTTTGGTTCATGGTTATACATTCTTACATATTATTGGTCTAATAAATATAGTTTATTAATAAAGTTTTAGTAATAAAGATGGAAACACTTGTTACATAAAAAACACACTGACATCTAAAGGTAATTACACCTATGACATAAAAATGTTCTATCACATGAAGAATATGGTTAATAATGTATTATCATTTATTATTATTTTATTTTTCCAAATATGAATCCCATATTAATATTCTGATAATTATATGGATATTACTGATTGCTATGGTACGCTGTGATATTATAGGTTACGAAAATTACCATATTTGGTTTAGAATTAGGAAATGAATACTTCAATCAAGATACTGAAGTTATGTTAATAAAGACTTTTCATATTCCTAAATTCAAATTATTCTTAAAAGTTGCAAGAAGAAAAAGCTGCTATCCACAAGTTCCACAAGGTAACAATGCTATATGATTTCTGAGTAATAATAGACTGTGTAAATTACAATTCATGTCACCACTGACAACCACAACTGCAGTATTCATCACTGACAACTACAATTGGAGAGGACGATGATCCTATGAAGCTAAAATGAACTGTGTTATCACGTTTTTATCACATTTTAGTGGTTTCCTATCACCTGTAATGCTTCAATGGAAGCTGGTGAACAATCAGGTAATGGTCAGGAAGCTACAACCCTGACATGTGTCCTGTGTATTAGGACTATGGAATGGTTATGGTGCTATGTTTAGCAAGGAAGAGTCATTTTAACCCTTGCTTTGCTGACCAAAGATGTCACACCTGTTCCAAGACCAGTGCGGATGACATGGAGGATTCCAGAAATATCCAAGGTGAGCCAATGTAAGTCCAGGTCTTTAAAGGTGACACTGCACAGATATTATAGCTACTTTTCATTTATGGACTTTGTTTTTTTTTTAATCAACATTTGAATTTATGGACTTTGATTGACACAGGACACACGGTCTCTACAATGTCTACATGCCATTTCAAAAGAATTATAATAAAGATTGTTTTAAAAGAGCCAAGAAGAAGACAGAAGACATGCACGCGGCCCTTTGAGAAGGAGGGGAATTTACGAGCACCCTATGTACAGTGCCCAGGGATTGGTGCGCAGTGCGTGGACCTGGGGCAGAAGCCTGTGAGGAAGGAGGAGGAAGTGCGGGATGGGGGCCGCTGCTGCGAGTGTGTCGGAGTCCCTGTCGGGGGAGAGGAGCAGAGTGCAGTGTGGCTGGCACTACAGCCACAATGATGTGTGTACCACTCCTGACAAAACATACACAATAAAAACTTGTAGATTTCAAAGAAAAAATAATAACTTATAATCCTTTATTAGAAAACAAACATTACCCAAAACCCCAGAGAAGAAAGATTAAAAACACCTTTAAATAGAACGGACTAAAATACAATTCAACTGCAAAGTACAACCCAAAAATTAGAATATGGAACCCCAAATAAACTCTTCCTCCCATATAAAAATATATACAAGACAATAGGGGTAGATCTTCTAAAAAAATTTGTATATATCTTTTTATAGATCTTATAAATTTAAGAATATAGGCATTAATAAACATCCAAAATCAATATCCCAAAAATGAATATAAAAAAAAAATAAAAAAAAAATCAGTCATTCTTGATATTGTAAGTAAAGTGTGATTTTTATGAAAAATGCAATCCAAAAAGAAAAAGTGAAGTTTCGGCCAACAAGACCTTCTTTAGACAGATTATATTATGACACAGCATTAAACAGATGAAACAGCGCTGTGCAGTAGAGGGACGTGTTGCCCAGGAGACATGTTGACCAAAATGTAACTTTCTTTTCGGATTGCGTTTCTTATCAAAGTCACATTTTACTTGCAATATCAAGAGTGCTGGATTTTTTCCTTATTTGGTTGATGGATGGTGTCCTACCCAGGCACACATTGTTATACAGAGTGAAGTATACTCCATACTGGCTATTGGGCACGCTGCAGCGAGGGCAATATAACCACTCCCACTCAGGCGGGAACATTAATTATCAACGTCGCCGTCGCTACAAAGCCTCCCAAACATACAGAACAAAGTAGGCTGCCACCAGCTCTGATTTTCAAAGGATTCACGAGTCCGGAGCCAACCAAATCAGTAGTGTAATTCACCTCAGAGGACGCACAGTTTGTTGTAGAGCAGGGAGGGACAAGATAGTAAATTATATATTTTACTCCAGAAAAAATGGTAGGAAGTGTTTACAAGGTATAAAAAGATATTATAAAGAAGACAAAATCATTTGTACAATACAATTACAAATAATCAGGGATTAAAATTGAAAGAAGAACACTTACATTTCGTTCAGATCATTTAATCTTTTGACTGGACGTGTGCAAAGGATGGGGGGGGTCACATCTAGATGCATACCACACATCTAGACAGCAGCTGGACCCCGGACACAAGACACTCCCAGAATGCTGGTCTCACCAAGTTATTCTAGCCCAAAACCCAGGCACTCCCCCTGTGATGACATCACTTAGAGGCTGACACCTCCCTTTTAGAATATGAAAACTATTTTTTATGCCTAGCTCGCAGTAGGAATCTTGTATACGAAATACACGATGAGCAGAATGTGCCCCACATCATGAGGATTCTTTTAAGTGTAAACCCGAAGTAATTACGTGAACCGCTTACTAATAAATCCGCACTTTGCACTTGTTGCGTTTAGCTGCTAGCGCTTTCAGTGAGTGATAGATCTACCGATGGACACTCGGAATATATAATTCTTATCTCTGTAGCCCAAATTGGTGCTGCTATATATGAAACTTTAATAGAACAAAGAAACTCAGGGCTTCCACACCAGTTTTGGCTGGTATTAGATGGGAGGAAGGAATGAGTAGTTTGCAGCGAAGCCATAAAACAGTGATTCTAGTGAGGGTTTTGAATTACACACATACAAGCAGCAGGCAGAGAGAGAGAAGAGGGGGGGGGGGTCAGAATAGCCTGCAGCATGTGTCTTGTAAAGTTAGGTAGATACTCAAACATGGCATATTAATAATAATAATAATAATAATAATTTTATTTATAAAGCGCCAACATATTCCGCAGCGCTTTACAAATTATAGAGGGGACTTGTACAGACAATAGACATTACAGCATAACAGAAATCACAGTTCAAAATAGATACCAAGGGGAATGAGGGCCCTGCTCGCAAGCTTACAAACCATGAGGAAAAGGGGAGACACGAGAGGTGGATGGTAACAATTGCTTTAGTTAGTCGGACCAGCCATAGTGTAAGGCTGCATGAACCAGTTAACTGCCTAAGTATGTAGCAGTATAGACACAGAGGGCTATTAACTGCATAAAGTGTATGAGAACATGATGCGAGGAACCAGATTATGGTTTTGTTTTTTTTTTTATTTTTTGAATGGGCCACACAGGATAGTTAGGTTAATGCGTTGAGGTGGTAGGCCAATCTGAACTAGTGAGTTTTTAGGGCACGCTTAAAACTGTGGGGATTGGGGATTAATCGTATTAAACTAGGTAGTGCATTCCAAAGGATCGGCGCAGCACGTGTAAAGTCTTGGAGATGGGAGTGGGAAGTTCTATATATTGAGGATGCTAACCTGAGGTCATTAGCGGAGTGGAGGGCACGGGTAGGGTGGTAGACTGAGACCAGAGAGGAGATGTAGGGTGGTGCTGAGCCATGGAGTGCTTTGTGAATGAGGGTACTAGTATTGTACTGGATTCTTGAGTGGATGGGTAACCAGTGTAAGTGCAGCGCCCCAGAGATCTGGTCGTTGCAGTATGACACTCTGCCACTAAGGGGAGTGATGGTACGTCTGATGGCAATGAAGGAATTCTACTGACCAGGTATCACCAGCACACATTACACTTCACACTCCGGCCACAAGGGGGAGCAAAGGGCTTTTATTATTGGGCCACTCCTCACACTGGTAAAACTAGGGGTTGGATAGGAGGTTAGTCAGAAGCTGACTGGGTTGGATTCAGGCAACATCCCGTGGCAGGGGGTGTTGCAGGGAGAAGACACAGGGGGGTCCCTGTCAGGCGTGGGAACCTGGCAGGTGCCTAGCGAACAGAGCAGAACGTTACGGAACTGCGCCTGCACACCCCGCGGCGGTATCCTAAGAAAGAGACACGAAGCGAAGGATATTGTGGGACAGTGAGAAACGAGATCAAGCACAAAGGAGAGCTAGTAGGAGTTGTGCCGTGAGACCGAGGCAACATCCTACTGAGGCGCGTAGCCGGTGGCCGGAACACCGAGGGAGTAACTGACTCTACGCTTTACTTCAAACTCCGCAGGACAGTTAATTATAGGTTGGCTGTCTCACCTAAACACCTATGAAGACATAGGGGGCAACTGTGGGAGAGGGGCGTCATACGGGTGCGTCCCAGCCATAACATACCTGGGGGACGTTGAACTAGAAAGATCTGGAACGAATTAGAAAGAATGAACGAACGAGAACAGAAGTTGTGAGGACTATTCCGAATGCTCAGCAGGGTAGCACTACAAAACACAGGCGCTATTGGTAGGCAACGATTTCCACCTGCAAAGGGAATTCTGGATGTGCCCATCGGACCGGCCGGTCTCAGATATCCCTGTTAACTGTGCTCTGGATTGAGGATCTTGAAGTCTTCAGTAAAGAGGTAAAGAGACTGCAACCTTGTGCCCTTGTTATTGACTGCACCTCACACCATCACCATCCACTTTACTGGGAAGCCCTGGGGACATACTTCACCTGTGGGAAAATATACCATTTAGCTGCCATTCCATCACCCCAGCGGACCCCATAGCAGCGTCGGTCACCCTGACTGAACACCGCAGGTGGCGTCACGAATCCCTGACAGACAGTACCACCTTTATTGGACGCCCCTTAGCAGGGTCGCGGACCGGGTCTAGCCACCGTGACAGCCTCAGAACTGAACCAGAGAGGCCCGGTACCGAGAACTCGTGGCCCTGTGTCTGGGGGCGCTCCAACTTGGCGTCACGAACAGGATCGTACTTAAGCCTGAGAAAACAGGTCATGTGTGCCTTGGAACTGTGATTGAAACGTGTTTGAACTGTGATTTATTGCAAAGACTGTGTATTGCTATTCGCCGCAAGACTCCCACCAAAACTGCCGCCATTGTAGCGCCACGAGGAGCGCAGGAGAAGAAGAAGGGCATGGAAGTGGGCATGAAAGGACTGGAGAGCGCAAAAGATAATGGCCGCCCAGTCTAAGTATTGTTGTATCCTGAGGGTGGGCCCGTCAGCGGCTGAGGTCCGCCTTCTCATCCTCTATGGAGGGTGGGGACAGTGGGGACGGAGCCGCCCCCGAAAAAGAGCCCGGGAGAAGATCCAGAGGAGGGGACAAAGATGGCGACTTCCAGGCCACCGCATGGAGACGACCCGGCCAGGCGCAGGCCTGCATCACCCGCGGCGACCCCGGAGTCACCGCCGCTACAGAGATCGGCCGCTGTGGAGCTGCCTGAGGGAAAACCCGGCGGACGGATGCCTGATGGCTTGGTGGCCGCCGCTGAGGCTCGATGGCTGGCGCGCTGCCTGGAGGCCTGCGCTCGGGTGAGTTCCCGGTTGGGCCAACTGACGGAGATCCGTCTCTCCCCCGTGTCCCCTCCTCTACCCACTCCAGCCGCGTCAGATCCCCGCACCCGACTAGGGAATCGTGCTCCGCAGGAGCCGGACCTGAGGATCCTGCCGGTGATGGAACACCAGCAACGCCTTGTGGCGGCATGGAGGAAACAGCCTCGACCTGTGACCATGATCGACCTCACAGAAGAGAAGGTCCCACATCACAGTGGGGAGTGGTGGTCTTCTACAAACCCAAGGAGGAGAGGGGGGTCATCCAGGAGATTGGAGAGCCCTTGCAGGTCCGTGTCAACCGGAGCGAGGTGGAGCCCTGTTATGGAACGGTCGATGAGGATCGTGACCTGAGACCTGGAGATGCTGTGACTTACACCCGGTGGCAGAGGGAGACCGGCTGGGTGGCCAGGGGCAGGGCCGGCTCCAGGTTTTTGAGGGCCCCGGGCGAAAGAGTCTCAGTGGGCCCCCACCTTTAACACATACCCCGATTCATGATGCCCAGATGCGGCAGAGAAATGTATAGTACAATGCCAGGTTTCACTTCTTACATGAGTGACAGCTATTGTAAATTCTGCAGTGTATATATACAGGACAGGAGGAGTGGTACTGTGCAGTGTATATGTACAGGACAGGAGGAGCGGTACTGTGATATATATATATATATATAAGGAGTGGTACTGTGCAGTGTATATATACAGGAGGAGAACATCCCAGAGAACTCCGCAGTGCAGGCTCCTGGAGACCCCCGGATTCCTGCAGCTGCACCCCACATCCCAGAGAGCTCCGCAGTGCAGGCCCCTAGAGACCTTCAGATTCCTGCAGCTGCACCCCCACATCCCAGAGAAATCTGTAGTGCAGGCTCCTGGAGACCCCCGGATTCCTGCAGCTGCACCCCACATCCCAGAGAGCTCCACAGTGCAGGCTCCTGGAGACCCCCGGATTCCTGCAGCTACACCCCACATCCCAGAGAGCTCCACAGTGCAGGCTCCTGGAGACCCCCGGATTCCTGCAGCTGCACCCCACATCCCAGAGAGCTCCGCAGTGCAGGCTCCTGGAGACCCCTGGATTCCTGAAGCTGCACCCCCACATCCCAGAGAACTCCGCACTGCAGGCTCCTGGAGACCCCCGGATTCCTGCAGCTGCACCCCACATCCCAGAGAGCTCCGCACTGCAGGCTCCTGGAGACTCCCGGATTCCTGCAGCTGCACCCCACATCCCAGAGAGCTCCGCAGTGCAGGCTCCTGGAGACCCCCGGATTCGTGAAGCTGCACCCCACATCCCAGAGAGCTCCGCACTGCAGGCTCCTGGAGACCCCCGGATTCCTGAAGCTGCACCCCACATCCCAGAGAGCTCCGCACTGCAGGCTCCTGGAGACCCCCGGATTCCTGAAGCTGCACCCCACATCCCAGAGAGCTCCGCACTGCAGGCTCCTGGAGACCCCCGGATTCCTGCAGCTGCACCCCACATCCCAGAGAGCTCCGCAGTGCAGGCTCCTGGAGACCCCCAGATTCCTGCAACTGCACCCCACATCCCAGAGAGCTCCGCACTGCAGGCTCCTGGAGACCCCCGGATTCCTGAAGCTGCACCCCACATCTCAGAGAGCTCCGCGCTGCAGGCTCCTGGTGACCCCCGGATTCCTGCAGCTGCACCCCCACATCCCAGAGAGCTCCGCAGTGCAGGCTCCTGGAGACCCCCGGATTCCTGAAGCTGCACCCCACATCCCAGAGAGCTCCGCACTGCAGGCTCCTGGAGACCCCCGGATTCCTGCAGCTGCATCCCACAGTGCAGGCTCCTGGAGACCCCCGGATTCCTGCAGCTGCACCCCCACATCCCAGAGAGCTCCGCAGTGCAGGCTCCTGGTGACCCCCGGATTCCTGCAGCTGCACCCCCACATCCCAGAGAGCTCCGCAGTGCAGGCTCCTGGAGACCCCCGGATTCCTGCAGCTGCACCCCACATCCCAGAAAGCTCCGCACTGCAGGCTCCTGGAGACCCCCGGATTCCTGCAGCTGCACCCCCACATCCCAGAGAGCTCCGCACTGCAGGCTCCTGGAGACCCACTGGAACTAATGTAGCTCAGTCATCTCCCGCCATAGAGAACACGCAATGTGCGGTCACGCTCCCAGGGTAGGTCCTGGCAGCCAGCCTTTTACCTCACAACCAGGCTCATGTCCACTCTCTGCACAGACTGGACTCCAGAGCACTGCAGGCAGCCAGGGGCAGAGAGCAGAGCAGGAGAATGTGCTCTCTCCGCCCACAAAGTCACGGCTGGCTGAGTTCTCTTAACCCCTATGTGCCTGTTGCCTGCCTGGCTGCACTGACTGAGTGAGTAAGAAGATGCTTGTGCCGGCAGCTGTATCTATGACAGCGTGAGTGGGCCCCCCTCTCTTGCCAGGGCCCCGGCATTTGCCCGGGTGCACCGGGTGCTGACGCCGGCCCTGGCCAGGGGTGTCCAGAGATGCGCAGTCCTTCAGGTGGCAGCTGAGGTTCCAGAGGGTGAAGCTCCTGCTGCGGACCACCAGACAGACCAGGCCCCGCGTGTCATTGGGGGTCCCACCCGTTCTCGGCCGAGAGGGGTGGTCTGCGAGGTAAGACCGCAACCGTCGCAGCAATAAACCTCGAAGAACCGAGTATGTACATAGTTATTTAACTGTTTCCTGTTTTGCTGCTTTAAAACCCGTCCAGGGTTATTTCTTAAAGGGATCCCTTTGTTGACCCGTGATCCCTATTGTTTTCATTTCTTTTTCTATTTTTGCACAAGTTCATCATTGTTTAAAAGACTGCCGGATCATGAACAGTGAATGATTCCAAAACTGCTTTGTATATAGTTTGCACCTTCTTAAAGGTCCTCCCTACTGGTTTTACAAAAGAAAGAAGACTTTGCGAAGATAATGCTTCTGGACATGACGCAGAAGGTCTTGCTTTCATTGGACTTGCAGACAGAGAGAATCTGCACTACCTCCAAGAGACTCGGCTCCCTCTTAAAGGGAATGTTTACATGTTGCCTTAGGAAAGGTTGAAATGTTGATAATGTTGAAATTTAGAATAGTTTGATAATGTTGATAGAGATTGAGAACAGGAAAGATTGAAAGTGAACCCATAGGGGTTAGAGAGAGAGTCCTCCTGAGAACCGTAGAACGACAGTTGGTTGCTGAAAGAGAGACAATGACAGTAGGCCCGGCCCAGGAGCTAGGCGGTCCTGCATTGGTGAAGCTAGAAAGGAAAGACAAGTTGAGTTATTTTATAGTATTTTGTAGTAGGCCTTTAGTGGGTTCAGCTTATACGCCCTTAAAGGAAAAGTTAACTTATTGTTCAGAATTTGTAGAATACCCGGTTGGGTGAAAAGAGTTATTTATAGTCATAATGTTATTTAAAAATATTTAATCCTGTTTTTGTTTGTAACGTTCAAGTGTCCTCACCTCCCATAAAGGGAAGCATTGTTCTATTTACTTGTTTTAAGCATTTCAAAAATTTTGTATGTCTTTTGCTGAAATGTATTGTTGTTCTTCTTCCCAGTCCAGGAGTACTGGATTTAACCGGGGGGAGTGCAGCGCCCCAGAGATCTGGTCATTGCAGTATGACACTCTGCCACTAAGGGAAGTGATGGTACGTCTGATGGCACTGAAGGAATTCTACTGACCAGGTATCACCAGCACACATTACACTTCACACTCCGGCCACAAAGGGGAGCAAAGGGCTTTATTTATTGGGCCACTCCTCACACTGGTAAAACTAGGGGTTGGATAGGAGGTTAGTTAGAAGCTGACTGGGTTGGATTCAGGCAACATCCCGTGGCAGGGGGTGTTGCAGGGAGAAGACACAGGGGGGTCCCTGTCAGGCGTGGGAACCTGGCAGGTGCCTAGGGAACAGAGCAGAACGTTACGGAACCACGCCTGCACACCCCCGCGGCGGTATCCTCCTACTGAGGCGCATAGCCGGTGGCCGGAACACTGATGGAGTAACTGTTGTGAATTCTGTTATCGAACTCCCTCCTGTGGTCATGAATGGTACTTCGGCGAGTTCTGTCCATGGACTCCCTCTGGTGGCTGTGAGTGGAACTGCTGCTTCTGAGGTTCCTTCCACAGGTGACGTAGTTTAGTCTTTGGCTGGCTGCTCTATTTAACTCCACTCAGATCGTTACTCCATGCCAGCTGTCAATGTTCTTGTACTGGTTCAGTTCGCTCTTGGATCTTCTGGTGACCTGTCTACTCCAGCAGAAGCTAAGTCCCTGCTAGTTAATTATTTGTTCATTGTTTCCTTGTCCAGCTGGTTATCATGATGTTGCCTTGCTAGCTGGAAGCTCTGGGATGCAGAGTGGCACCTCCGCACCGTGAGTCGGTGTGGAGGTCTTTTTGCACACTCTGCGTGGTCTTTTGTAGTTTTTTGTGCTGACCGCAAAGATACCTTTCCTATCCTCAGTCTGTTTAGTAAGTCTGGCCTCCCTTTGCTGAAACCTGTTTCATTTCTGTGTTTGTGACTTTCATCTTAACTCACAGTCAATATATGTGGGGGGCTGCCTTTTCCTTTGGGGAATTTCTCTGAGGCAAGGTAGGCTTTATTTTCTATCTTTAGGGCTAGTTAGCTCTTAGGCTGTGAAGAGGCATCTAGGTCGAGTTAGGTACGCTCCACGGCTATTTCTAGTTGTGTGATAGGATTAGGGGTTGCGGTCAGCAGATCTCCCACGTCCCAGAGCTTGTCCTGTGTGAGTTTAACCATCAGGTCGTTCCGGGTGCTCCTAACCACCAGGTCATAACAGTACAGCTGGCCCAAAGTAATAATGCATCTCAATAGAGGGATAAGAGAAGTTCTGAGACCATTTTTTTTTCTCTGCAGTGTTTTTTGTCTTTCTTTTCCCCTTAACCTCTGGGTGGTTCAGGACACAGGTGTAGATATGGACATACAAGGTCTGTCCTCTTGTGTGGATCATCTCACTGAAAGGGTACAAAACATTCAAGATTTTGTGGTTCAGAATCCGATGTCAGAGCCTAGAATTCCAATTCCTGATTTGTTTTCTGGGGATAGATCTAAGTTCCTGAATTTCAAAAATAATTGCAAACTGTTTCTAGCTTTGAAACCCCGCTCCTCTGGTGACCCCGTTCAACAAGTAAAAATCGTTATTTCTTTGTTGCGTGGTGACCCTCAAGACTGGGCATTTTCCCTTGCGCCAGGAGATCCTGCATTGCGTGATGTAGATGCGTTTTTTCTGGCGCTTGGATTGCTTTATGATGAACCAAATTCAGTGGATCAGGCAGAGAAAATCTTGCTGGCTTTGTGTCAGGGTCAGGATGAAGCGGAGGTGTACTGTCAGAAGTTTAGAAAGTGGTCTGTGCTTACTCAGTGGAATGAGTGTGCCCTGGCGGCAATTTTCAGAAAGGGTCTTTCTGAAGCCCTTAAGGATGTCATGGTGGGATTTCCCACGCCTGCTGGTCTGAATGAGTCTATGTCCTTGGCCATTCAGATTGATTGGCGCTTGCGTGAGCGCAAAGCTGTGCACCATTTGGCGGTATTCTCTGAGCATAGGTCTGAGCCTATGCAATGTGATAGGACTTTGACCAGAGCTGAACGGCAAGAACACAGACGTCGGAATGGGCTGTGTTTTTACTGTGGTGAATCCACTCATGCTATCTCCGATTTTCCTAAGCGCACTAAACGGTTCGCTAGGTCTGCCACCATTGGTACGGTACAGTCTAAATTTCTTTTGTTCGTTACTCTGATTTGCTCTCTGTCGTCCTATTCTGTTATGGCATTTGTAGATTCAGGCGCTGCCCTGAATTTGATGGACTTGGAGTTTGCCAGGCGCTGTGGTTTTTTCTTGGAGCCCTTGCAGTATCCTATTCCATTGAGAGGAATTGATGCTGCGCCTTTGGCCAAGAATAAGCCTCAGTACTGGACTCAATTGACCATGTGCATGGCTCTTTCACATCAGGAGGATATTCGCTTTTTGGTGTTGCATAATCAGCATGATGTGGTTGTTTTGGGGTTGCCATGGCTACAGGTCCATAATCCAGTATTGGATTGGAAATCTATGTCTGTGTCCGGCTGGGGTTGTCAGGGGGTACATGGTGATGTTCCATTGCTGTCAATTTCCCCTTCCACTCCTTCTGAAGTCCCTGAGTTTTTGTCAGATCACCGGGATGTATTTGAAGAGCCCAAATCCGGTGCCCTACCTCCTCATAGGGATTGCGATTGTGCTATTAATTTGATTCCTTGTAGTAAGTTTCCTAAGGGCCGACTGTTTAATTTATCTGTGCCAGAGCACGCCGCTATGCGGAGTTATATAAAGGAATCCTTGGAGAAAGGTCATATTCGCCCGTCGTCATCACCGTTGGGAGCAGGGTTCTTTTTTGTGGCCAAGAAGGATGGCTCTTTGAGACCTTGTATTGATTACCGCCTTCTTAATAAGATCACAGTCAAATATCAGTACCCTTTGCCGCTGCTGTCTGATTTGTTTGCTCGGATTAAGGGGGCAAGTTGGTTCACCAAGATAGATCTTCGAGGGGCGTATAATCTTGTGCGAATTAAACAGGGTGATGAATGGAAAACAGCATTTAATACGCCCAAGGGCCATTTTGAGTACCTGGTTATGCCATTCGGGCTTTCTAATGCTCCATCAGTGTTTCAGTCCTTTATGCATGACATCTTCCGAGATTACCTGGATAAATTCCTGATTGTATACTTGGATGATATTTTGGTCGTCTCGGATGATTGGGAGTCTCACGTGAAGCAGGTCAGAATGGTGTTCCAGGTCCGTCGTGCGAATTCCTTGTTTGTGAAGGGGTCGAAATGTCTCTTTGGGGTTCAGAAGGTTTCATTTTTGGGTTTCATTTTTTCCCCTTCTACTATTGAGATGG
The DNA here is from genome assembly GCF_032444005.1 of Ranitomeya imitator. NCBI lineage: Eukaryota > Metazoa > Chordata > Amphibia > Anura > Dendrobatidae > Ranitomeya > Ranitomeya imitator. Next base: position 178,405,959 of record NC_091283.1, on the reverse strand, counting down.
ACCCTGTTAAAGTTCAGGCCATTTATGATTGGACTCAGCCGACATCTGTGAAGAGCCTGCAGAAGTTCCTGGGCTTTGCTAATTTTTACCGTCGCTTCATCGCTAATTTTTCTAGTGTTGCTAAATCGTTGACTGATTTGACCAAGAAAGGTGCTGATGTGGTCAATTGGTCCTCTGCGGCTGTAGAGGCTTTTCAGGAGTTGAAGCGTCGTTTTTCTTCTGCCCCTGTGTTGTGCCAGCCAGATGTTTCGCTCCCGTTTCAGGTCGAGGTTGATGCTTCTGAGATTGGAGCAGGGGCTGTTTTGTCGCAAAGAAGTTCTGATGGCTCGGTGATGAAACCATGTGCCTTCTTTTCTAGAAAATTCTCGCCTGCTGAGCGCAATTATGATGTTGGCAATCGAGAGTTGTTGGCCATGAAGTGGGCATTCGAGGAGTGGCGACATTGGCTTGAAGGAGCCAAGCATCGCGTGGTGGTCTTGACGGATCACAAGAATTTGACTTATCTCGAGTCTGCCAAACGGTTGAATCCTAGACAGGCTCGATGGTCGCTGTTTTTCTCCTGTTTTGATTTTGTGGTTTCGTACCTTCCGGGCTCTAAGAATGTGAAGGCTGATGCCCTGTCAAGGAGTTTTGTGCCTGACTCTCCGGGTGTTCCTGAGCCGGCGGGTATTCTCAAAGAGGGGGTAATTTTGTCTGCCATCTCCCCTGATTTGCGGCGCGTGCTGCAGAAGTTTCAGGCTGATAGACCTGACCGTTGTCCAGCGGAGAAACTGTTTGTCCCTGATAGATGGACTAGTAGAGTTATCTCTGAGGTTCATTGTTCGGTGTTGGCGGGTCATCCTGGAATCTTTGGTACCAGAGATTTGGTGGCTAGATCCTTTTGGTGGCCTTCTTTGTCACGGGATGTGCGTTCTTTTGTGCAGTCCTGTGGGACTTGTGCTCGGGCTAAGCCCTGCTGTTCTCGTGCCAGTGGGTTGCTTTTGCCCTTGCCGGTCCCGAAGAGGCCCTGGATGAATATTTCCATGGATTTTATTTCAGATCTCCCTGTCTCTCAAAGGATGTCGGTCATTTGGGTGGTTTGTGATCGCTTCTCTAAGATGGTCCATTTGGTACCCTTGTCTAAATTGCCTTCCTCCTCTGATTTGGTGCCATTGTTTTTCCAGCATGTGGTTCGTTTGCATGGCATTCCAGAGAACATCGTCTCGGACAGAGGTTCCCAGTTTGTTTCGAGGTTTTGGCGGTCCTTTTGTGCTAAGATGGGCATTGATTTGTCTTTTTCTTCGGCTTTTCATCCTCAGACAAATGGCCAATCCGAACGAACTAATCAGACTTTGGAAACATATCTGAGATGCTTTGTTTCTGCTGATCAGGATGATTGGGTGTCCTTCTTGCCTTTGGCTGAGTTCGCCCTTAATAATCGGGCCAGCTCGGCTACTTTGGTTTCGCCTTTTTTCTGTAATTCTGGTTTCCATCCTCGTTTCTCTTCAGGGCAGGTTGAGCCTTCGGACTGTCCTGGTGTGGATACGGTGGTGGACAGGTTGCAGCAGATTTGGACTCATGTGGTGGACAATTTGACTTTGTCCCAGGAGAAGGCTCAATGTTTCGCTAACCGCCGGCGCTGTGTTGGTCCCCGACTTCGTGTTGGGGATTTGGTTTGGTTGTCATCTCGTCATGTTCCTATGAAGGTTTCCTCTCCTAAGTTTAAGCCTCGTTTCATTGGTCCGTATAAGATTTCTGAAGTTCTCAATCCTGTGTCATTTCGTTTGGCCCTTCCAGCTTCTTTTGCCATCCATAATGTGTTCCATAGGTCGTTGTTGCGGAGATACGTGACGCCTATGGTTCCCTCCGTTGATCCTCCTGCCCCGGTGTTGGTCGAGGGGGAGTTGAAGTATGTGGTGGAGAAGATTTTGGATTCTCGTATTTTGAGACAGAAACTCCAGTACCTGGTCAAGTGGAAGGGTTATGGTCAGGACGATAATTCCTGCGTTTTTGCCTCTGATGCTCATGCTGCCGATCTAGTTCGTGCCTTTCATTTGGCTCGTCCTGATCGGCCTGGGGGCTCTGGTGAGAGTTCGGTGACCCCTCCTCAAGGGGGGGTACTGTTGTGAATTCTGTTATCGAACTCCCTCCTGTGGTCATGAATGGTACTTCGGCGAGTTCTGTCCATGGACTCCCTCTGGTGGCTGTGAGTGGAGCTGCTGCTTCTGAGTTTCCTTCCACACGTGACGTAGTTTAGTCTTTGGCTGGCTGCTCTATTTAACTCCACTCAGATCGTTACTCCATGCCAGCTGTCAATGTTCTTGTACTGGTTCAGTTCGCTCTTGGATCTTCTGGTGACCTGTCTACTCCAGCAGAAGCTAAGTCCCTGCTAGTTAATTATTTGTTCATTGTTTCCTTGTCCAGCTGGTTATCATGATGTTGCCTTGCTAGCTGGAAGCTCTGGGATGCAGAGTGGCACCTCCGCACCGTGAGTCGGTGTGGAGGTCTTTTTGCACACTCTGCGTGGTCTTTTGTAGTTTTTTGTGCTGACCGCAAAGATACCTTTCCTATCCTCAGTCTGTTTAGTAAGTCTGGCCTCCCTTTGCTGAAACCTGTTTCATTTCTGTGTTTGTGACTTTCATCTTAACTCACAGTCAATATATGTGGGGGGCTGCCTTTTCCTTTGGGGAATTTCTCTGAGGCAAGGTAGGCTTTATTTTCTATCTTTAGGGCTAGTTAGCTCTTAGGCTGTGAAGAGGCGTCTAGGTCGAGTTAGGTACACTCCACGGCTATTTCTAGTTGTGTGATAGGATTAGGGGTTGTGGTCAGCAGAGCTCCCACGTCCCAGAGCTTGTCCTGTGTGAGTTTAACCATCAGGTCGTTCCGGGTGCTCCTAACCACAAGGTCCATAACAGTAACTGACTCTACGCTTTACTTCAAACTCCGCAGGACAGTTAATTATAGGTTGGCTGTCTCACCTAAACACCTACGAAGACACAGGGGGCAACTGTGGGAGAGGGGCGTCTCTAGGGTCCCGGAAGAACTCCAGGCCTTCCTGTCATATGGGTGCGTCCCAGCCATAACATACCTGAGGGACGCTGAACTAGAAAGATCTGGAACGAATTAGAAAGAACGAACGAACGAGAACAGAAGTTGTGAGGACTATTCCGAATGCTCAGTAGGGTAGCACTACAACACACAGGCGCTATTGGTAGGCAACGATTTCCACCTGCAAAGGGAATTCTGGATGTGCCCATCGGACCGGCCGGTCTCAGATAGCCCTGTTAACTGTGCTCTGGATTGAGGATCCTGAAGTCTTCAGTAAAGAGGTAAAGAGACTGCAACCTTGTGTCCTCGTTATTGACTGCACCTCACACCATCACCATCCACTGTACTGGGAAGCCCTGGGGACATACTTCACCTGTGGGAAGGTATACCATCTAGCTGCCATTCCATCACCCCTGCGGATCCCACAGCAGCGTCGGTCACCCTGACCGAACACCACAGGTGGCGTCACAAATCCCTGACAGACAGTACCACCTTTATTGGACGCCCCTTAGCAGGGTCGCGGACCGGGTCTAGCCTGTTATGATCCGGTGACCTAGGAGCTGCATGAAAACTTTCACTGGAGAAGGTGTCCACTATACTGACTGCAATCCTGAACTTAACACCACAAGTAGAAGTAGCCGTGGAGTGTACCTAACACACCTAGACACCTCGTCACAGCCGGAGGACTAAATACCCCTAACGATGGAAATAGGAATACTATCTTGCCTCAGAGAAAATCCCCAAAGGATAGACAGCCCCCCACAAATATTGGCGGTGAGTCGGAGAGGAAAAAACATACACAGGCAGAAAAGCTGGATTTAGCACAGGAGGCCACTCTAGCTAGATAGGACCGGATAGGACAGAGTTCTGTGCGGTCAGTATTAAAACCCTTCAAAACATACACAGCAGAACATACAAAAAACTTCCTACATCTACTAAAAGATGTAGGAGCATAAACCTCCAACTCCAGTGAATCCTACAATCAGAGCAGGAATAAAACTGAAACAAGCACACAGCAGTGTGCCACAGATACAAAAACCAAACACTTATCTTTGCTGAATTTGGCAGCAACAGGAGAAGCCAGAAAGTGATCCAACACTTCACAAGTAACATTGATAACTGGCAAGGGCTAAAGGATCCTGCACACCTAAATTTCCCAGTCAGAATTGTAATCATCCGATACACCTGGCCAGGACTGCGAGTCAGAGACAACTGCATTCCCACCAACAACCACTGGAGGGAACCCAAGAGCAGAATTCACAACACTAGCCACCGTGACAGCCTCAGAACCGAACCAGAGAGGCCCGGTACCGAGAACTCGTGGCCCTGTGTCTGGGGGCGCTCCATAATGACTGGCACAAGGTAGAGGCATCGGTGTAACGGTTGGTGAGGAATATGATCCTGGCTGCAGCATTCAGGACAGATTGGAGCGGGGAGAGTTTTGTAAGAGGGAGGCCGATTAGTAGAGAGTTACAATAGTCCAGACGAGAATGAATAAGTGAAACAGTAAGAGTTTTTGCAGAGTCGAACGTAAGAAAAGGGCGAATTCTAGAAATGTTTTTGAGATTCAGACAAGAAGAGCGAGCCAGTGATCGGATGTGGGGGTGAATGAAAGCTCGGAATCAAGTATGACCCCAAGGCAGCGGGCATGTTGCTTTGGAGTAATGGTGGAACCGCACATGGAGATGACAATGTCAGGCAAAGGTAGGTTAGTAGAGGGAGAAAACACGAGGAGTTCAGTTTTTGACAGGTTCAGTTTCAGATAGAGGGAGGACATGATGTTAGAGATATTCACATTATCGTGACAGTAATAAACCCAGCAGAATAGCTATTAATTGCTGGCCATAAGAGGAAAAAGATGATTGAGGGCAGTATTTGTAGTAAGCTCCTCTGAATTCTGCAGACTTCCCTGCATGGCAGGCGTATTAGCGCTAAGCGCCTACAAAACTCTCCCAAGCCTTGGCCCGGACGGTGCAGAACTCGCCCACAGCTCTGCTGATAATATAATACTTTTTGCAGACCCAGATTTTGACAAGTAAATCTCATATTTTAAACACAGGATTAAAAAAAAATTATTACTCTTCGAGAGGATTAGTCCTCAAAGCCTCAAATCTATGACAGAAACACAGGGAGATGAAGAGAGGTCTGTAAATGAGAATTTATTTGGCAGAATTCGCTTTTAACCAGTAGAAACATGGCAAAAAGGATAGAAAGTCACCGTGGAGGATAGTAGAGAAATGAGTTACTTGGCCCATAGTCAATAACGGCCTCAATAAGCCAATGAGATACTAGAGTATGACTTAAACCGTGTAAAAGTACTCATCGTGGCCAACTCGAGCGAGCAATGTGACTATTTTGCCGTCTTCTTCAGAACATTTCCACCTAAATCCAGCCCCAGCCTTTTCATATTCCTCAATGGTCAATGCACTGGTGTAAGAGGGGCAGGCCGGACCTCACTGAGACCTCTGTAGTGTGTACTGGGTATACATAGTCTCTGAGAAAAAGCAAACAATAGGAACAGTCCATACTTCAGACATGATCACACTCTTAGGACCACTTCCCCAATTCTCTCCGTGAGGCTCATTCTCACAATGGCCTTCTAGGCCTTCGCCCCCTCATAGTGTCCACATGCATAACCGGACAGACCCTTTAAAATATGCTGCCCATGCGCTCGCCCTCATAGCTCCACTTCCACAACTGGATAATCCTCTACTTGATTACAAGGCTTATCCACTTGTATTTGGCTTGATGGCCACCTCGTATGCAGCTACTGCTTCCTCTGTTGCTTACTGGCTGTTCTCACCTGGCTTTGACTATAGTAGATACTTAAGGTAGCATACGGCAACATTCTTTTCCCGGGCTTTGGCCATTACAGCTGCCGCTATCCAGGAAGCCGGGTTTCTTCTGCAGCTTAGTCAGCAAGCGCTATAGCTTGCTGAATAAGAGGGAACCCGAGCAAATTCGTTCATCTCTCGCCAGAACCACGAATTCCACAGATTAATGAAGGAGAATTCCTTTCAAAAACAGGGACTTTACTTATCTTGATAAGGGTTATGTACAAGGGATAGCGGGGGAAAACAGTTTTAAGCATGTTTCCTCAACAATGTAAAGCATTTTCACACACACGTTTCCTTCCACTGCAGGACTACATCAAGGCCGGCAACGCACACTGTTTCACGCTACTTTGCCACAACCCAGCTTATATGCCACAGTCCTGATCAGTGAGTTTCTCACTACTCACTCAGCGGTTTCGCGTGTTATTACTATGGATGCCCTGGATCTACCACTAAGGACCCCCACCAGTCCCATGCTCTCAGTCCTCTTTAGGTCTGTTACGTTCAGCCCTAGCAAGATCTCTGGCTTCTTGTGGCATGTCGTCCTATCCAAGGACCCTTTTAAAAGTGGAAGGCCACTCTGTCTCTTCAGTAATTCTCTTCTAGATCTCACTATCCCTGTCCGCACGTCTCTTGATGCCTTTGATCACCTCTTGGTAGCACAGCACACATTACTTCTTCAGACTCTAACTCTTCTTTTACTCTAACCAGGTCTAAGGGACAACATTTCTCTTTGTGGAGATTGGTATGCTGGCTCAGGCATGCCATTGTAAGAAGGCTTATTCACTTTGCAATACTCCTCTGGGAAATTAAAAATGCCAAGAGGCAATTTGCATATTTAATGACTAACCAGGAAACACAGTCCTTTCCCTACCCTGCGTGCTAGTTCTAACTCTTAACTACTTCTGACCCTAATGTATGTCGCTGGGCAGAACTCCCTTACACTACACACTATACTAAACCTAACTCTATCACATCCTACATTACTATGCACTATGCATATCACATTTTTAATGCTTATCACACTCTATACATTACATAGGAACATTCTACACTTCACATGACACAATATGTGTATGTGTATGGTTCGCCCCCACGTAAGGGCAATGGGGTACTCGGTACCGGGTCCTTCAGGTCCCTCAGCAGGGATGTCACGGTGGCCCGACCCGGACCGTGGCCCTATGAGGGGCGCCCAATGAAAAGGAATAGTTTGTAGATAACGGTAGTGTTCGTGATGCCACCTGTGGTATTTGGTCAAGGTGACCGACGCTGCTTAGGGGTCCGCTGGGGTGATGGAATGGCAGCTAGATGGTATACCTTCCCACAGGTGAAGTATATTCCCAGGGCTTCCTAGAAGTGTAGATGGTGATGGTGGATGGCGCGGTGAATAACGAGGACACAATGGGTGCAGTCTCTTTACCTTTACTGAAGGCTTCAGCATCCACAGTCCAGAGTGCCGGATGGCAGAGTCCGGCCGGTCTGATGGCAATTCCAGAGTCCCCTTATCCAGGTGGAAATCAGTAGCCTTCCCCTTGCGCACATTAACGTAGTAGGTCCCTACTTGCATTAGCTACCATAGGGTCCTCACTCTTGTTACTTCTCTCTCTGTCGCCCAGATGGATAGGACAAACCCGTATGACGGTGGTGGCCTGAGGCTATTTTATAGGGACCCTAGCGTCGCCCCTCCTCCGCATTGCCACCTTGTCTGCTTAGGTTCTTAGATCGGACAGCCAACTTGGAATCAACTGCCCTGCCGGTCTCTGAAGTAAAGCGTGGAGTCTATTACTCCCTCGGTGTTCCGGCCACCGGATCTGCGCTCAGTGGGAGGCAGCCTGCTTCTAGCTGGTCTCCCACTGATGTTTCACTCCTGTTGCTATGACTTCTGTGCTCACTCACTACGGCACACTTCCTCTCGGGTCCTTTCTTAAGAGACTGCCGCATGGGTTGCAGGCGCAGCTCCGTGTCCTTCTTTCCTTTTCCTGGACCGAGCCCAGTCTGCTCCTCTCCTCCTGGCTCCAACTCCGACTGACTATCTCCTTCTCCCTCCAGTCAGCTTCTCCCTCACTTCCTAACCAACCCCCAGTTTTACCCAAGTGTGAGGAGTGGCCTAATAGATAGAACCTTTTGCTCCCCCTGGTGGCTGGCGTGTGAAGTGTGTGTGTGGCTGTGATACCTGGCAGGGTGAACTCCTTTGGTGCCATCAGACGTAACATCGCTCCCCCTGGTAGAAGAACGACATTACTGCAACGACCAGGACTCTGGGGCGCTGCATGTACATATATAGGTATACACATATATATTGTGACATAGTCACTGGTGTTGTACATGAGGGGAGATATGTGTCACAAAGATTGCTTTCCTGTGTGATGTGAAAGCCATAAGTGTTTTCTCCAGCATGATATGTGCTGAGAACAATCTAGTTGCTATATGGGCATGGCTTTCATGGTGGGTAGGTTAGAGACGGGCGGGACGCCTACCCACCATATCTCCACCTCCAGGATGTGGCTGCAGGGGAGTTAAATATCCAGCCAGTTTCTTTTCTCTGTCTATGTGTGTGGAGGAAAGCAAGCCTCAGGATTGCTAGCTGCTGGGAGAGCTGCCGTGTGTTATCCCAGAGGACCTGGGCAGGAAGGTGTATGACCTACCTACCCCACCTACTGTATCTACCCTACCTACTGTATCCTCACCCATCCCTTGTAGATTGTGAGCCCTCGCGGGCAGGGTCCTCTCTCCTCCTGTACCAGTTGTGACTTGTATTGTTCAAGATTATTGTACTTGTTTTATTATGTATACCCCTCCTCACATGTAAAGCGCCATGGAATAAATGGCGCTGTAATAATAAATAATAATAATAATAATAACTGTTTATTTTCATTTGAGCCAGACTGTTTTTCTGTTACCATTTTGTTTTTTGGTTTATAAGGCAATAAACCACTGAGAGACTTTAACCATCCGTGTGCCTGAGTCTATCTCGAGGAGCAGCCAAGCCTGTCAACCCCTCACAATATGTATACACATATATATGTATACACACACAGGAGAAAAAAAGTATATGATACATTGCCGATTTTGCAAGTTTTACCACCTAAAAATAATGTAATTTTTATAGTAGGTAAATCTCACCTGTGAGAGAAAGAATCTAAAAATGAAAAACCAGAAAATCACATTGTATGATTTTTACATAATTAATTTGCATTTTATTACAAGAGAAAAACAGCACTTAATATTTTTATAGAAACCTTTGCTTGCAATTACAGAGGTCAGATGTTTCCTGTGGTTCTTGGCCAAGTTTGCACACACTGCAGCTGGGATTGTGACCCACTCCTCCATTCAGATCTTCTCCAGATCTTTCAGGTTTCGGGGCTGTTGCTGGGCAACATTGAGTTTCAGCTTCCTACAAAGATTTTCTATTGGGTTCAGGTCTGGTGACTGGATAGGCCACTCTATTGCCTTGAAATGCTTCTCCTTCGTTGCCCTGGCTGTGTGTTTTGGGTCATTAATATGATGGAAGACCCAACCACAACCCACACTCAATGCTCACATAGAGGGAAGGAGGTTGTTGGCCAAAATCTCCCTTTATGTGACCCCATCCATCATCCCTTCAATACAGTGCAGTCATCCTGTCCCCTTTACAGAAAATCACCCCGAAAGTATGATGTTTCCTCCACCATGCTTCACGGTTAGTACAGTGTTCTTGGGGTTACACTCATCCTTCTTCTTTCTCCAAACACGGTGAGTGGAGTTCATACCAAAAAATTCTGTTTTGGACTGATCTGACCACATGACCTTCTCCTATGACTCTTCAGAATCATCCAGATGGTCATTGGTGAACTTCAATTGGGCCTGGACATGTGCTGGCGTGATCAGGGGGATCTTGCTTGTCCTGCAGGATTTTAATCCATGACGGCATAGTGTGTTACTAACGGTAATGTTTGACACTATGGTCCCAGCTCTCTTCAGGTCTTTGACCAAGTCCTCCCATGTGGCTTCTGGGCTGATTCCTGACCTTTCTCAGAATTATCCTTAACCCAAGAGACGAGATCTTGCATGGAGCCCCATAACGAATAAGATTATCAGTCATCTTGAGTGTCTTCCATTTTCTAATAATTGCACCAACAGCTGTTGCCTTCTCACCAAGCTCCTTGCCTACTGTCCTTTAGCCCATCCAAGGCTTGTGCAGGTCTACAATTTTGTACCTGGTGTCCTTTGACAGCTCCTTGGTCTTGGCCATGGTGGAAAGGCTGGAGTGTGATTGATTGTGTGGGCAGGTGTCTTTTATACAGGTAACTAGTTCAAACAAGTGCAGTTAATCCAGGTAATGAGTGCACAGTAGGAGGGCTTCTTAAGAAAAACTAACAGGTCTGTGAGAACCAGAATATTTGCTGGTTAGTAGGTGATCAAATACTTATTTCATGCAATAAAATGCAATGCAATCGACAGTGCATCAAATATTTATTCTCCTCACTTTCTATTACTCAACACTATTCAAATAAGGTGATTTGTGTGTTCAGTGGTAAATATGTGATAGTGCAGTCCACCACTATTACACTTCAGCAACAGACGCGGACCTCTGCAACTGAAACAGGCCCTCTGCAAGAACTGTACATCACACAGTCTTAAATAAAGTGCCTTGGGCACTTCTGCTTCCCAGAGATGGCTAAATATCCTCATTGCAAGAATGTTAGCTTGTTTAAGTACTTAAGGTACCGTCACATTAAGCGACGCTGCAGCGATCTAGACAACGATGCCGATCGCTGCAGCATCGCTGTTTGGTCGCTGGAGAGCTGTCACACAGACAGCTCTCCAGCGACCAACGATCCCGAAGTCCCCGGGTAACCAGGGTAAACATCGGGTTACTAAGCGCAGGGCCGCGCTTAGTAACCCGATGTTTACCCTGGTTACCATTGTAAAAGTTTTAAAAAAAACACTACATAATTACATTCCTGTCGCGTCCCCCAGCGTCAGCTTCCCTGCACTGTGTAAGCGCGCTGGCCGGAAAGCAGAGCAGAGCCGGCCGGTGCTGACACTGGGGGACGCAGGGAAGCTGACGCTGAGGAACGTGACAGGAATGTAAGTATGTAGTGGTTTTTTTTTTACATTTACAATGGTAACCAGGGTAAACATCGGGTTACTAAGCGCGGCCCTGCGCTTAGTAACCCGATATTTACCCTGGTTACCAGTGAAGACATCGCTGAATCGGCGTCACACACGCCGATTCAGAGATGTCAGCGGGAGATCCAGCGACGAAATAAAGTCTTGGACTTTCACCAACGATCTCCCAGCAGGGGCCTGATCGTTGGTCGCTGTCACACATAATGATTTCGTTAACGATATCGTTATGTGTGACAGTACCTTAAGTGTGCTGGAGGCTTGTTTGCCGACGAACACTGGAGAGAGATTATGCTCTTGCCAAATTTTTAACTGCAAGCAGCTCTTGGTCAGGGCTGAGTTTCAGCCTTTTGCTAATGAATAGTAGTTTTCTACTCTATGACAGCAAGCAGAGATACTGAACATGCTGAGAAACAAACACAAAGGCAATTACACAGTTACAGAATTTTTCATTTTACAAATAGACAACTCAAAAGGCACAGGGACATCATAAAAGGGGGTCATTTAGGGGGTTAACCCTTAATTAGCCAGGCTGCAAAGTGATGCAGGCGAAAATAGAAGTAGCTACTTGGGAATTTTAATTTCCTGCAGTCCCAGACTTGGAGTTAGACTGGATTACAGGGATTATCCGTCTTTCAACCTTAACCCCTGTTATGAGGTTTTGTCATTATCAGAGGGAATCTCCAGGACACAGGAAGGTTTCCAATAGTATGAAGCTGACGAGCAGGAAAGTGTAGTCATCTGGCAGTCAGATGGGCATTTCCTTTGTGCTGGCCTATATGGGTCGTATTTGGTCGTAGAATGTGAATGCAACATATTTCTTATAGGATGCACTGATCATCTCGCCCAGAGAAGATGGGGTGATCGCAGTGATCTATATCGATCTGCAGTGGAGAAATGCCAGGTATTAACGACTATTTGTCAGCCCTATGACCCCCTCCTCCATTTATTCGCCTTTATACTTGTATGGAGAGAGGCGAGCAACACGACATTAGATGCCTCTATATATCATGGCCGTTTGAAGCTTGGATACAGCGGCACAATATGGATGTGACTTCAGGTCAGATCTACAACTGGTAAATGGGAATTATTTCATGGGCAAGGACCAATGTGTGCTGGAGGTCGAATGCTTTCAAAAATTCATTTGAAACCGGAATCGTTATGATATCTAGACTTTCCACCATAGGTGCTGCATTTGTAATATGCATACGCATGCCCCACAAAAATAAAAAAATAAAGAAGTGAAAAATAAATCAATCAATCGCATTGTAGTCCTCTATTGCTGGCTGCTATATAGACCCTTTAAATCCATATAAATGCCGTCATGTACTGACGGGAAAGGAGGAGACATTGCACCCACTGAATGGCACGTCTGATTTCGATTTGCAGGTGATATAAATGTGCCTCAAAACACACAGTGAAAAAGGGTCACAAAGTCCTGTTAAAAAAAAAAAAAGGTGCCTTTCTATAGGCAGAAATTACTAGCTTACTTGTAGGGCATATACGATGATGCTAAAATAAATGTTAAGAGGTATATCATTCATGTCAACCATCCCAAAATGTCCAAAAAAAAGGAGAGACCTCAGAGACTTTTGGAGGAGCTGGCAAATCTCCCAGAAGCAAAAGAAACCCCCCAAAATCTCTCAGAAAGGTAACTTTTTTGAAGTTTTTCTTATGGGAGTCCTGGCATTCACATTCAGGGTTTGGAAAACTGGGCATAGAGGAGGCACAGATGAGGCATTGAGAAGCAGTCGACTGTAAGGTCTCGTTTCCATTTGCGAGAAACACGTCTGTGTCTCGCATGTGAAAACCAAGCTCTGGCACCGGCACTCCAGATCGGAGCGTGCAGCCGCATAGCAACACATGGAGCTGCACGCTCCGCTCCCAAGTGCCGGCGCCAGAGCTTGATTTTCACATGCGAGACACGGACGTGTTTCTCGCAAATGGAAACAAGCCCTAAAGGTGCCATTGGCGTGGAAATTTTTTTCAGGAGCCTCCATGATGGCCAACTCTAAAAGTTGACAAATATAGAGCCCTTGATTAACCCCTTAATGACCAGAGCTTTTTTCGGTTTTGCTTTTTCATTTTTCGCTCCCCTCCTTCCCACAGCCATAACTTTTTTATTTTTCCATCAATATGGCCAAGTGAGGGCTTATTCTTTGAAGGAAGGGTTATACTTTTGAACAACATCATTGGTTTTACAATACCGTGTGCTAGAAAACAGGAAAAAATTTCCAAGTGCGGTGAAATTACAAAAAAAAAATGCAATCTCACACTTGTTTTTTGTTTGGCTTTTTTGCTAGGTACACTAAATACTAAAACTGACTGGCGATTATAATTCCTCAGGTCATTATGAGTTCATAGACATCAAACATGTCTAGGTGATTTTTTATCTAAGTGGTGAAAAAAAATACCAAACTTTGCTAAAAAAAATAAATAAATAAAACATGGCGTAAATTTCCGATACCCGTAGCGTCTCCATTTTTCGTGATCTCAGGTTGGGTGACGGCTTATTTTTTGTGTGCCGAGCTGACGTTTTTAATTATACCATTTTGGTGCAGAAATGTTCTTTTTATCACCCGTTATTGCATTTTAATGCAATGTCGCAGCGACCAAACAAATGAAATTCTGGCGGTTTTAATTTTTTTCTCGCAACACCATTTTGCGATCAGGTTAAGGGAACGTGTCACCCCCCCCCCCCCCTCCAGGGCCTATTAAGGTAAAAGACCCACCTTCTGCAGCACTCAGCACAAGCTGCATTCTGTGAAGGTGGCTCTTATGTTTTTGATCCCTATTGTGGTGAAATATGTTTATATCTTATATATAATTGCCTAGAATACTACTTCCTGCAATTTGTGCCAACTTCCGTGGCTTTGTCCGGAGCTAATGTCCGGAGCTAATGTCCGGAGATAAGTGACGTCAACAGTGTCCAGTGTCTGATTGGTTGCCGACTGCTGCGAGCGACCAATCAGAAACGTGCCGTACTGTGACACACTCCGCCCGCCATTTTGGTGTGATTTTTGAATTTTTACCTCACAGCAAGTTTCTACTGCGTGGAGGCGGGCCCAGTGACGTTGCTCTTCAAGCTCCTGCCGAATTTCTAGTATATATGGATTCTAGACTCCCGATTCTTTAGAATCGGGCTGCCATCTAGTATATATATATATATATATATATATATATATATATGTGTGTGTGTAGTGACATATGTCTAGGGTTATATGTGTGACTAGTGATAATGTAACATCTGTCCTGAAGGCAAGTCGCACCTAGGTGTTAATAGGTACTTCCTTGGGACTAGTAGAAATTGCATCTCCATATCTCACCAGGAGGTCTAGCTAGAGCCAAGAAGAAGGTAACATTTGGCACCTCTTAGGTCTTGGAGGGGAGATGCTAATTGCGGCATGAGGTGATCTATTCCTGAGAACCTTTTCACAAGTGTCTCAAAAGAGAAAATAATATATTCATTAGTACAGTGGCCATGGCCAATCAAACAGTCCACAATTATGATATTAACCTGGGGGCTGGTCTAGAAACCTGACCTCAGGCCAAAGTTATAAATTTAGGTTGCAGACAGAGAATTGTGTTCACATGATGGGGGCAGCCTGAGAAGCTGGTGTGATCCAATCTACATTCTTCCTACTCTCAGGGAGCAGAAGCAACTACCAGTTAGATGATTTTCTGTAAGTTTCTCCTGTTTATTTTGATACTGTTTTGCATAAGTTCAGTGGCGTAACTACAAAGTTATGGGCCCCGGTGCGAACTTTCAAATGGGGCCCCCCACCATGCCAAAATATTTTCCACCCAAATTCACATTTTCCCTATTAATATTGCACACTATAGCTTTATTGCAAAGTTGTATAGTGTGACCTCAGTTGCATAACTATCCAGTGCCCTATCCTGGCATATATTTGTCCCCCGTACTGCCATTGTTATGTAATGTATAAAAGAAAATAAACCATTATACATATCAGGGGCTTACATAGAAGTCATGGGGATCCATATGAGAAGTATAATGCACCCCCATAGTACTCCTTATAGTATAATACACTCCCTATAGTCCCCCATATAGTATTGTACACTCCTCAGTCCTCCATATAGTATAATACACTCCTCAGAGTATACTGCAGCCCTGCCATACAATACAATGTAACCCCCATAGAATATAATGCAGCCCCCCTCACAGTGTAATGCAGCCCCTCCATACAGGGGCAGTGAGAAAGACATGAGCAAATGGTGACTAGGGGGCAGGGGACAAGGGCACAAGGGGAGTAGGGGAGACAGACACAATGGTAACATAGGGGGGCTAGGGAGCAAGGAAGACAGGCACAAGGGGACACGTGGGGGCTAGGAGGCAGGGGAGAAGGTTACAAGGGGACTAGTGGGCAAGGGAGACTGACACAAGGGGACAAGGGAGACTGGCACAAGGGGACAAGGGAGACTGGCACAAGGGGACACACAGGGACTAGTTGGCCAGGGAGACTGAGAAGGGGACACACAGGGACTAATGGGCAAGGAAGACTGGCACACAGGGACAAGGGACACAAGCATAAGGGGACAAGGGAGACAGGCGCAAGGGGACACACAGGGACTAGTGGGCAAGGGACACTGACACAAGGCTACACACGGGGACAAGGGATAGAAGCACAAGGGGACTCATAGGGACTAAGAGGAAGGGGAGAAGGGCACAATGGGACACACAGGGACTAGGGTGCAATGGAGACAGGCACAAGAGGACACAAGGGGACTCCGAGGGCAGAGTAGATAGGGACGCAAGGGGACAGAGGAAGATGGGGGGGAGACTTGGGAGGAGGGAAGAAGGGGGCACAGGGATTACAAGGACAGGGTAGATGGAGAACACACGGTGAGAAAGGGGACAGGGGAGACTTGAGAGCAGGGCAGACGAGTCACATGGGGACAAGGGGCAGGGAATGCATGGGGGGTGCAGGAGGACTCAGGGCATGGGAGATGAGGAGAATTGGGAGACCAGGGGAGGAGGAACAAGGTGTGTACGGGGAGCCCAAAGGAGCACCATGACCTGAACCTGGGGACGTACTAGTACATGGGGCACGGGACAGCAGGGAGGAAACAGGGCTGGTGTCACAGGGGGCCAGGGACGCTGGGGGCCGAGACGGCGACACACGGGCAGCAGACACACCTCACTTCCGCCGGTCCCGTACACCTCCATGTACATCCCCGGATCCTCCATATGGCTGAGCCGCTGCGGCATCCCCCTCCTGGGCGGCTTGGCTTGGTCCATGTGCCCCCCACTAGCTCTGGAACCGCCTGTTCCCGGTCCCAGCAGCCGCCACAGGCTTTGCCAATATGGCGGCCACCATCACCTGTGCAGATGCTGCACTGCCTGGGCCCCACACACTGCGGGTGCGCGATGGAGTGATGTCATCACGCACCCGCAGTGTCAGAGGCATCAGCTGACGCTCTCTCCTCCATCATTGCTTTGAACTGTACCGGCATCATAAACGCCGGTATAGTTCACTGCGGCGGCTGCGACGGGGGCAGTCGGTTGCCACTGACCTATCAGGCCCCTGACTTGCCAGTCTGTCGTAGTTACGCCCCTGCCTCACACACACTACAGATATCACACACACACTACAGATATCACACACACACACGCACACACACACTACAGATATCACACACACACTACAGATATCACACACACACTACAGATATCACACACACTACAGATGTCATACACACACTACATATATAACACACGCACTACAGATATCACACACACACACACACACTACATATATAACACACACACACACACACTATAGATATCACACACAAACACACCAGCTCATACACACATCTCACACTCCTCTCTGCTAAAGGGGAGGCTGATATTAACCTGCAGCTCCTCAGCGTCTCCTGCTTGCACACCGCTGACATGTCCCGCCCCTCCCCCGCTCTCCCCTTCAGTCCCGGGGCTCAGAGCAGGAGACGCTGTCACAGTCTCACAGTGCTGACTGGAGCTGCTTCCAAGTTCCTCTCCCATACCTCGGTTGCCCCCTCCCCCTAGATACGCCTGGGACTGTTGCCGTGCGGGAGGGATCTCCTCCTGCACTGCAACATGGTGTCGGCCGGTGCCTCTGACCTGCCGGGTGGAGGGCCCCTGACCAGCCGGGCCCCGTCGCAATGGCAACCGCTGCGACCGCGGTAGTTACGCCACTGCATAAGTTGTATGTCTTTTTATTATCATATTTTTATACCTTTTCTTATTGTAAGCACTGACCCTTTTGTTATTAAAGTATAAAACTTTAACAAGTTGAACCTTGAATGTCCTAAAAGAATCCATAGCCTAAGGTGTGTGAGAATGAGGAGTGATATACATATTTTTATTAGTATTATTATTTCTGGGACTCATCACCCGTGTATTCGGTGAGTGGTGGCAGCATGTATGAGCGGGTGTGTGGCCTGGGTCGGAGTGTGATTTATGCTCCCATTACACCATAGGACAGAGGTTGAATGCTGGACTGAGAGTGGGGAGATAGATTAACCATTGCAGGCACAACCCCAAGTCACGTGTCAAAGCAGGCACGTGACGAATTAGTGACACCACGGAGTAGGGATCCGTGACAGTTGGTGGCAGAGCAGTGGAATAGAATTATTTCTATTAGAGCATTAGTGCATGGTTTAAGCAATTATTCCCTGTACTAAACAATTGGTATCCTTGCGAGGAGTGCACCAGTTCTTCAAGGTTCAACTCAGTGCTTAGACATACTTGCAAACAGTTTCCCCTCCCCGTTTTTCTTTTCTATCTTTTATTTGGCAAAGGCTGTTCATCGATATGGCAGCCCAGTACAAGAAGCTGAGCAAAGAGGCTCTGACCGGCATCTGTGAGCACAGAGGAATATAGACAGCCGACAGATCCAGGGAGCGGCTGATATGTTCCTTGATTGAGCATGACATGGAGCAAAGTGCTGAAGCATCGGGCCAAGGAGAGAGAGCCCACCTCAGAGAGACCCAGCAATGCCAGCTCTCGCACCGGAGATACCTGCTGTAAATGCCAGTGCTGAAGAGCCTATGGACTGTACTTTACAAATGGACTTACAACGGCTGGGAACAAGTGATCACAATCTGTGCATGCAACTTATTCTACAGTACCAACAGCCTGCAGAAAGCCAGGCTGAGAGAGAGGCTGCAGAACGCCAGGCTGCTGCTGCAGAACGCCGTGACCAGGCTGAGAGAGAGGCTGCAGAACGCCAGGCTGCTGCTGCAGAACGCCGTGACCGGGCTGAGAGAGAGGCTGCAGAACGCCGGGAGGACAGAACTTTCCAGCTTCAGATGGCTCCAATAGAGAGGGGTATCAGTCCTCAGATAACCCCCTCCCAGGACATAAATCTAAGGAGACCACGTCTAGAAAACTTCCCTGTGATGGAGAAGGATACGGACTTAGATACTTTCCTGCAGGGATTTGAAAAAACCTGCAGGCATTACCATCTACCCCGTGAGCAGTGGGCACAGTATCTAACCCCAGGGTTGAGAGGCAAAGCCCTGGAAGTTTTTGCTGGCCTCCCACCAGAGCTAGATGCGAACTATGAGGCCCTGATCAGGAAATACAACCTGACACCAGAAGTGTATCGTAGAAAGTTCCAGAACCTACAACGTGGATCAACTGACAGCTATGCGGATGTTGTGAGCACCTTGAGGACCACGTTCCACCAATGGATTAGGGGACTTTCTGTTAACAGTTTTGAGGACTTAACGGATCTTATGGTCAAGGATCAATTTCTTCACATTTGCCCCACAGATGTACGACAATTTGTGTGTGATCGGGAGCCACAAACTGCGGATCAGGCTGCATGGATTGCGGACTGCTATGTGGCTAACAGCATGCCTGAGGTGCGGAAGCCATCGGGATTCAGCTGGAGGGGAGGTAAGCCAAACAGGGACCCCTCTCCCTCTGCCGGCCGATCACCAGTGCTGTCCAAGCCCACCTCCTATGGGGCCCCGGGGAATAGACATCCTCTAGGCGATGCACGCCAGTGCTTCTCCTGCTACAAAGTGGGACATGTTAGCACTGTCTGCCCTGATAGGGAGAAGCGCCCAACTACCACCACAGGGAAAATGTCCCAATGCACAGGACTGTAAATGTGTGGCAGCTGTGACCCGTAGTCAGGCTGCCGCTCAGACTCAAGCCCAGAGATTAGAGGATGAGTCTCAGACAGAACTGCTAGAACAGGAGGCCCATACTGTGGTCCCGGAGCCTCCATACATGGCAGACCCACCAAGGTCCCTGATAACAGACACAAGCACAACCCCAAGTCACGTGTGAGAGCAGGCACGTGACGAATTAGTGACACCACGGAGTAGGGATCCTATTAATGCTGAAATATTCACTTTTATAAATTGCGCGCCATACCTGTATTGAGTCCGGGGGTACGTTTTTTACCCTGACTCAACCGCCTCCCAGCCATCAATCATCTCTTCAGTGCATCGGGCGCCGTCTCCTCTGTGTTTCCTCATGTCACCGGTGCCTGCGCTGTGCTCTCATTTTTCAGGCATGCGCCGTGCACGCCGCCCTGGAACTCACATGAGCTGATGCACTGATATCGCGTCTGCGTGCAGAAGAGGCCCGAATCCCGCCCCGCAGTGTGTTATGATTTATTCACACTGCGGGGCTGGGAATCTGGTACATGCGCAGTTAGTCTCTGCGGCTGTCCCCATCTCCCTCCGCCTCTTTCCTCGTCTGCAGCGTCAGAATGATCACAAGCTGAATGGTGGTGTGTGGGTCTGTGTGTGTGTGTAGGTTGACAATATAAACTTGTGCAGGAGGTGTGGGTTAAATCCGCGCTGCCTTAAGGTACCGTCACACTGAACGATATTGCTAGCGATCCGTGACGTTGCAGCGTCCTGGCTAGCGATATCGTTGAGTTTGACACGCAGTAGCGATCTGGATCCTGCTGTGACATCGTTGGTCGGAGCAGAAAGTCCAGAACTTTATTTCGTCGCTGGACTCCCGCAGACATCGCTGAATCGGCGTGTGTGATGCCGATTCAGCGATGTCTTCACTGGTAACCAGGGTAAACATCGGGTTACTAAGCGCAGGGCCGAGCTTAGTAACCCGATGTTTACCCTGGTTACCAGCGTAAACCAGCGTAAACGTAAAGAAAAACAAACACTACATACTTACATTCCGGTGTCTGTCCCCCGGCGCTGTGCTTCTCTGCACTGTGTAAGTGCCGTCCGGAAAGCAGAGCACAGCGGTGACGTCACCGCTGTGCTTTACGGCTGGCGCTCACAGTCAGTGCAGAGAAGCAAAGCGCCGGGGGACAGACACCGGAATGTAAGTATGTAGTGTTTGTTTTTTTTTACGTTTACGCTGGTAACCAGGGTAAACATCGAGTTACTAAGCGCGGCCCTGCGCTTAATAACCCAATGTTTACCCTGGTTACCAGGGGACTTCGCATAGTTGGTCGCTGGAGAGCTGTCTGTGTGACAGCTCTCCAGCGACCACACAGCGACGCTGCAGCGATCGGGATCGTTGTCTAGATCGCTGCAGCGTCGCTAAATGTGACGGTACCTTTAATGATGAAGTTCCAAGGATAATAAAATTATTGAAGGATAATCTCACATTAATTTATAGGATATCAAGTTAAAAGAGATGGTAATCAGCTGGTTAAGTTAATCGGTTAAATGTCTCTTCAATGAAAAAAAGAAAAAAAGAAGAAGATAGCTGATAAGAACCTGTGAGATGAGATTCCCCAGTTACCAAATCTCATTATCCTTCAATGAATCCTGTGCCGATAAAGATGCATTAACCTTTTGTGAACCATGAACTTTGACACCACATGTCATCTGACTACTTGGCGCCGTTTTTTTAATTCTGTACGTATTTAAACAATGTAAGCACGTTGTATCTGTATGTTGTATGTGGAAATTCCTGAAGAAGAGGTCGCACTGACCTTGAAACGCGTTGAATAAACCACCGTGTAAATTTATTATCCTTGGAACTTCATCATTAAGCGCGGATTTAACCCACACCTCCAGCACAGGTTTATATTGTCATACGGCCGTTGATCGGCTTGTGGATTCTGCAGCAGCCGAAATCGCTACATGCTCTTCATTCAATAAAATCAGGTGAGCAATTCTAAGAAAGCTCTCTTGGTTTTCTAGAGGATAAGACCCTATTTTGCACTTCGTGTCTCCATTTTTTTCCCTATAGTGTGTGTAGGTTGGGCATAAGACAAATCGGGCATGCGTCAGATTCCCAGCCCCGCAGTGTGAATAAATCATAACACACTGCGGGGCGAGATCTCGGGCCTCCGCTACACACAGGCGCGATATCAGTACATCAGCTGATGTGAGTTCCAGGGCAGCGTGCACGGCGCATGCCCGAAAAATACAGCTAAGAAGAGGAAGAGCTCAGAATCCAAGAGGAGGAAGACCACTCTGAGGTTATAAGCTAGATATATAAGTGTAGGATAAAAGAGAAAAAAAGGGGGGGAAAAATATATACTTTACTAGTACATAGGTCCCTCTATGGGGAGGTAATACGGCATCCCACTATGAAAAAAATATATACATAACACCAAATGAGTAAATAAGTATGGTAGACGGATCGCAAATTAATCGGTAAGTGTGACCAAGAATTGCATCGGTTCTTTAGAACATTAAGGGTATGTGCACACGATGCAGATTTAGTGCAGAACTGCTGCAGATTTTTCTGTAGCAGAAACGCTGCAGAACTGCACTGTGATCACAGTACAATGTAAATCAATGGGAAAAAAAAAAGCTGTGCACATGGTGCAGAAAAATCTGCGCAGAAACGCTGCAGTTTTCAAAGAAGTGCCTGTCACTTCTTTTGTGCAGTTCTGCAGCGTTTCTGCACCCCTCCATAATAGAAATCTGCAGGTGCGTTTTTGATGCGTTTTTCATGCGTTTTTGATGCGTTTTTCATGCGTTTTTGATGCGTTTTTCATGCGTTTTTTGTGCAGATTTGTGCTCAAAAAACGCATAAAAAACGCATCAAAAACGCATCAAAAACGCATAAAAAACGCACCAAAAACGCACCTGCAGATTCTGCCAGGAGATGCAGATTTAGTGCAGAACTGCAGCAGATTTTTCTGCACCAAATCTGCATCGTGTGCACACAGCCTAAGACTGAAAGCTCATTTTTCGGGCTTACCGTCTATGCTTTCGGCTGAGAATCCTTCACAAAAATTGTTTGCCCTCAAAAACCTGAATCTTCACATTCCTAGTTCTTTTCAACCACCTAAGACGTATCATCCAGTTGAAACGTTTATTGAGTTTGTAAAAAAAGATATTAAGGTTGTCCTGGAGTCTATTGAGAATGGCAATCTGCGCATTAAACATAATCTGTCCACAGAAGAATTCAGGTCCCTACAGTCATTGAAAGCAAGGAAAGAATTAATTATTAAGTCGGCAGACAAAGGGGGTGCAATAGTTGTACTGGATAGGACATATTATATGCATGAAATACGCTCCCAATTGAGAGACACCAACACGTACTTACCTATTTCCAGCAACCCCACCTTTGACATAGCGAGACAAATTAAAAATTTAACTAGTCATTATTTCCATCTAGGCTTATTGATCAGAAACTTGTAGAATTTTTGAATAACCAGCATCCTGTCATCCCAGTATTTTATACTCTCCCTAAAGTACATAAGGATTTGGCCAGACCACCAGGCCGCCCGATTGTGGCCTCCACTAACTCCCTTCTATCCCCTTTGGCGATTACAATGGACAAAATTTTATCGCCTCTTGTTCCCCTTATTCAATCCTATTTGAGGGATACAACTCACTTTCTTACGTCTTTGAAGGATTTCGGGGTTCTTCCTAGGGGCTGTACACTGGGGACTATGGATGTTAACAGTCTCTACACTAGCATTGAACATCAAAAGGGGTTGGAAGCTGTTAATATATTTCTTGTGAAACATACTAATTTCACCAATGATCAGTTAGCCTTCTGTAGGGACCTACTCGCATTAATTTTGACCCCAAAAAATTTTCTTTTTGAGGACCAGTTTTTCTTTCAAATTAAAGGTACCGCTATGGGGTCGAATGTTGCGCCCCCATATGCAAACATCTTTATGGACTATTTTGAAAATTCATTTGTGTATCCTCATCCCCTGTTTACTGCATATATTCTTTACTGGAGACAATTCATTGATGATGTTTTCTTTATTTGGACTGGTAGCAATGAGGATCTCCTCCTCTTCTACAATTACCTCAATTCTTTTATTCTTGGGTTGTCATTTACCATCCATTATGACCATCATTCGGTCAATTTTCTAGATACCACCATAACCATTAGGACTGATGGGAGGTTAGAGTCAGATCTATATGTCAAGTCTACAGATCGAAATAGCTTGCTTTTATATACCAGTAGCCATCCACCTCATATAAAAAAGGCTCTAACAAAATCCCAACATGACCATATTAATAGAATTGTTTCGGATCATGGTACTCAAATTAAATGTCATTGGGAGATGGATAACAAATTTAGGAGTAGGGGCTATCCAAATAAAATTTTGGGCTCTATAAATTATGAATCACAGTCTTTGGTAAGACGACCTAAACTACAGCGGTTGGCTTATGTAAATACCTTTCATCCCTTTAATTTTCAAATCAATCGATGTATTCTGAGACATTGGAATGTTCTCCAGAGAGCATACCCCCAGGTTCCTGAATTTTCTAATAAACCTATTATCTGTCACAAGAGGGCACAGAATCTCAGAAATCATCTTGTACGGGCAGATGTAGGCTCCTCCAGAGAACTGAAACAACAATTTTTTTCTACTCCACGGAATGGTATTTTCCCGTGTCTAAATTGCCTACAATGCTCTAACATTTCTAGAGGTGATTCTTTCACGCACCCAAGATCAGGACAGAGATATCCAATTCAGGGTCATTATACTTGTGACTCTACGTATGTCGTCTACCTTATTAAATGCCCTTGCGGTCTCGGATATGTTGGTGAGACTACCCAACATATCCAGGACCGTATCTCTCAGCATAAATCCACAATACGTTGTGGACGCACCTTGCTGCCTATTCCTGCTCACTTTTTACAGTATAAACACCAGGTCTCCCAGTTGAGATATCAAATCATTGATCATGTGCCTATTATGAGAAGGGGTGGAGACCGCATTAAAAAATTGAAGGAACGCGAAGCGTTCTGGATATATTCTTTACAGACTTTATCTCCCTTGGGCTTAAATAGGGATTATGAGGTTTCACATTAATTACCCCTTTATACAATAGTCATCATATTTACGCTTGCATTGTCTTTGCCTTCAGGTTGCCATTCCTCTAGATCCATTTTTATATTGGTATATGCATAATAGTTTATGTGTTCTTTTTTGTTGCCATGTCCTTTTCTCACCATAGGGCTATTCTTATTGTCTCTTTCCCTTTCCCACTTGTCTTATTTTTTTGCTTCACTTTATTGCTTTTATTTACCATTATTCACTATTGTTTTACCCCGCAGCATGCAGGCGCAGAGAGCCGATGAACTTCTTTTTCAGACCATCCGGACACTTGCGCACTATCATAAGGCCAGCACTCCGCAACAATCCATAGTGTTCGACTCATGCGTGCGCAGAGAGCAGATGAACTTCTCTAACAGACTATCCGGACGCATGCGCACTATCACTGGGCCAGCACTCCGCAGCAATCAATAGCGTCCGACTCACGTGTGCGCACTGTCCACTGCATCCTGAACTCATAACCCGGAAGTCTTTGGCTCCAGCACAGGCACGGTACTCTCATAAAGCGTGCGCTCAGTCTTTCCTTTCACTTTCACTTTGGAACGCGGCTAGGCTCCACGTCCCGGACTTCACTTGGCTCTTTCAGCCCTGCAGGCTCTGTCGGTCCGACATTTATTCTCAGGTAGCTCACACTTACCGATTAATTTGCGATCGGTCTGCCATACTTATTTACTCATTTGGTGTTATGTATATATTTTTTTCGTAGTGGGATGCCGTATTACCTCCCCGTAGAGGGACCTATGTACTAGTAAAGTAGATATATTCCCCCCCCCCCTTTTTTTTCTCTTTTATCCTACACTTATATATCTAGCTTATAACGTCAGAGTGGTCTTTCTCCTCTTGGATTCTGAGCTCTTCCTCTTCTTAGCTGTAGCTATGAATGGTATATACTCTCTTTGATGTATTACTATATAAAAAATTGTTTCCAATATACTTCTTTCGACCTGGATGGTCTATTTTTTCTTTTCGTCCTTTTTCCTTTTTTCTCCATTCCTTCGTTTTTCCCTTTTTTTGCCACATTCTATGTTATAATGGATATCTTGTTTTTTTCTGTATGTTTCAGAAACACAGATATAACTTGAGAAAGGCGTAATAAGCCGAAACGTTGTGTATAAATTGTCTGTGAATAACCATCATGTCTACATTATCTGGGGCATCGTAGTATGAATTTTGCTGAGTATGAAAATCATTGATTATAAATAAAGAATCATATGAACTATTTTTCTGAGTGCCGGAGTTCATCGCTATACACAGTAATCCGGCATCAACAACCATAGAGGTCTGCTGGAGACCTCTGGTTGTTATGCCGACGCACCGATGACCCCCGATCATGTGACGGGGGTCAGCAGTGCACACATTTCCGGCCAGATGGCCGGAAGTGCTTGTTAAGTGGCGCTGTCGGAGTTTGACAGCGGCATTTAACTAGTTAATAGGCGCAGGTGGATCGCGATTCTGCCTGTGCCTATTGCGGGCAAGTCAGCTGCTCAAAACAGCTGACATGTCCTGGCTTTGATGCGGGCTCACCGCGGGGGTTCTGCCATAGGACACACTATTCTGTCCAATGGCAGAAAGGTGTTAAAGGGGTTCCAAAGCAAGGTTGAACTCTCCCTCCCCATTGGGAGATATGAGCCTGTACAGGACCCCTCCTTTTCGAAGCATCATCTAGCTAGTAAACGAGGGAGAGAATATGGCCTATGGGTCACATGGTCCCTCTACTTTATAGGGTTGTAGAGGCACCATTCATACTTGTCTCATGCTGATGGAGGTGCATGATTTAGCAACCAAGCTAACGAGATCCCAATATTTGCTATGGAGATCACATTCTTCAGGTTTAGAGGAAAGCACTGTCAGGATGTGCCAGGGCCATAGTCATGGCTGAGCTTCTATACTTTAACACCCCCTGGTCTCCCGTCACATGAATATAGGGCTGAAGATTTACTGCTGCCATTGTTGCATAGAAAGACACAGAGTTCGTTTCAAACTTCAAATGCAAAACTTTACTCTCTTGCTTTCGCAGCACGTCCATATTCGTTACAGCTTCAACAACAGATTCCACAATACTCATTTTTTCTCTTTCCCTGTACTTCTCTCCTTGTCACACAGCACATGCCTGGGACGGACCGTATCATACGGTTCCTGAGCGTCCTCCCCTGTTCCGACTCTTTGCGCTAGGGGGTTCCCTCAGCCGTTTCGCACCGGATCCAAGGGCATCAGCCCGTGCGGTCTGCCGCATGGTGAGCAACCAGCCCTTCGGTACTGCTGTGACTTCTCCTGCAGCTCCAATTCCTACTCCTGCAGTCACTGCTGTCTCTGCTGCTCTTCTGGCCTACTGGCCCTGGATTGCTGGGCTTCTTGTTTCAACATTGCGGGGCCCACTGTGTTGCCTCGGGCTCTAAAGCCCCCCGGGACTGCCTGGGCACTCTGACCCTCCTGAGCTGTCTCAGCTCCCTGGCTCCACTCACTCCTGACCAGGAGACCTTCCAATCTTATTCCACAGTGACCCCTCCTATATTACCTATTTGCTATATGTATATATATATATATATATATATATATACTGTATATACTTATCTATACTATATCCACTATAATGCCCCCCACCTAGTGGCCAGAAATGGGCACTGCACCTTCCCTATACTGAAACAATTTACACTTATCACATATACTATAATGTACACAGTACTCGATGATGAGACGCATACATTACTAATACATCACATTGAGCAGGGACATAATTAAAGGGATAGGGGTGCTTATCAGTCCTTGTAACCCTTTACAGCACCAATGAACAAAATTCCAATGTGTGTAAATCAAATTGGTCAAAGTTCCAGTCATCACGATCACAATTGGATATTGATGACCCATTAGTAACTTGTATCTGTTTTCATTAAAAGGGGCTACAAATTGTGTTAGCTCTCCACCTTTGGAAGTCAACATATTACCAGCCTCTCATACCCATTGGGTAATAGTTGTCCAATTCACACCTGTCTGGGTCTCGATCCCCACTGTAGTATATATTAGAGGGAATTGTCCAGTTTACAAAATAAATCCATTTTCCATACTCTGTTAGTAAGTTGTTAAGGGTCGCAGTCTTCTTTTGCTTCTTTTCAAGATGCCGGCCAGAGTATAATGATCTGGAAGCTCTGTCATATATTATAGAATCCAAATCATATATATGAATGGGCATTTTGTTACTCTCAATTTCCCCTGTGGAGGTGCTACACAGAAATTGAACACTTGATGCCTGATTTCGCCACAGGTCACAGAAGGACAATAAGGGTCTGTTAACTATAAGATAATAACACCATAAAAAAAAACATATAAATGGGAGAAATGGGGTACACATCACTCTCTTCTTCTGCATGGGATTGGAGGGGGTAGTGTGGCACACCAACAGACCCAAAGGCCCCTTCAAGTGGATGTGTTACAGCACAGAACTGCAACCGCAAGGGGACACCATTTATTTAGAGGCTTAAAATTAAAGTGTTATCGTTTTTAAGGTTTAAAGAAAATCCGAGTTCAACCCATAACCCAACACGCTTATCCAGACATGTAGATGATCCTCCATTGTCAAGTATAGATCTAATACTTCTACATTGCCTCTTCATTTCCACCTCCGCCTTTAGTACGTGTCTGGTTCTCCTACTGTAGACCATGGAACAATTTCAGAACGTTATCAACAGCCAACAGTGAAGGACAGAAGACATCTCCATCTTTTTAAAGAGGTTCTGAAGCAGTAGTGTCAATATACAGTGTAATATACATCCCAGCTGCTGCAGGAACTCTTTGAGAAGAGAAGGTGGATCTATAAGTCCATCGATCAGTGGGTGGACTGTGACCTCTTGGCTGTATGTGTCCATGAAATTCATTGAGGATTCTTCGTTCCACCGGGCAGTATATGAAAACAAAGAAATACAATTTTAAGTTGCAGGGTTTATTTTAGAAGTCCACAAGAGGTTTTGGGAGCTTTTCCTCCATAATAACTCCTATACTGCCATCTGTTGGATGGTTTAGAGCTCTGTCTTGCAAGCAAATCCCTTCTCGAACCTGGCTATAGTGTAAATGCCATGACTGCTGTATCTAAAGAGACGTTAGGCCCGGTTGGCTATAAATTACTTGCAAATACTTAGTCCCCAGAACAAACCTTGGGATTTTAAAACAGGTTCACCAAATTGTCAATTAAGAGAAAATCAATGGCAGGCCATTTATCACCTTGTTAATCCTACCAAAGAGACCGCTTCAAAAATCAATAGCTTTCAGTCACCAGGGACCAATCGAAGAGAGGAACGGGGTCAACATCTGCCGGATCAGGGCAGAGGGAAATTTATAATCTTTTAGAAAATTCTCAGGTTACCGGATCGTCACATTGAGAGAGTAATAAAGTTATAAGGAAGGAAAAAATCTCTATTAAAAAAACAAGACTTTGGAGAATTTGTCAATACCAATGTTGGCCGTGTCAGAAATTATGAATATTCCCAAATATTTCGTGCTAGAAGCAATTTATGAGGGTAATAAATATCACTTACCGAAGATTTTTCAGTGGCATCTCTCCAGAAAATCCAAATTTATTTCACATCAGTTTATCAGTAAGATGGAAGAGCGACACATGGACCTTTTCAATCCCGTGGGCACTGCTGTATTACAGATGTATAAGTAATTTGACACATATAGGGCCATATTGTACGTACTTCTCTGAGACACATATAGGTTTATTCTGTTGGATACATGTGGATTGCACCACATGGCAGCTCACAGAGTACATATGACTGTGAATGGCACTGTGTAATGCTCAATTACACCTCTGGGGGAGCTACAGAAAAACTAAAGACTTGCTGCTGGGTTTCTCCACAGATTGTATCAGATCACTTGAATTACCAGAAGCAGGGCACTTTCCAGGGGCTGCCATACAATTTTGGAGCCCAAACCAACAGTAGGGAATTGATTACAGAACATTTCCATTGATTTTACAACTTTAATAAAAAAAACAAACTATAGCTAAAACTGTTTCAATAGCCAGGTAGACCACCCCTTTTCTGATGCACAGACATAGAAGAGGGCAGGGGGCACTGCTCTACTCATGTGCCAATACTGGAAAAGCTGGTGTGACGCTAGCTACTTTTCACGGTCAAGCCGTGAGTCAGTATAGTCAAGAAGTCCAAGGTCAGAAGCCAGGAGGGTACGTCAAACAGAAGGAAGAGACAAAAGTGTAGTTCGGTAATGTTCCGAAGTCAGAATACCAGGAGGATAGCGGATCAAAGCAAAAGTGGTTAAATAGACGGAAGGTCAAAATGAGGTCCAAGGTCAGACAACAAAAAATCAAAATAAGGAACTCAAGGCACAACGGAAACAAATCAAAGTTGGCTGAATTAATGTCTGGCAGAGGTCTTGGAAAAACAGCTCAGTTAAGTAGCATGGCAATCACCTGGGATAATGAACACTTGGAGACAACTGACACCTCCCAGTCTCAGATTGGATAGTTTAGCTGTCAATCAACACACTGACAGCTCAGCACACCCCTGTACCAGTTTGGATTGTTGAGCTGTCAGTAACTGCATCCCAGACCCACTGAGGTGTGGAACCACGACAGCTGGTCTGTGTCAGTATCCTTCTCTCATTGCTCTAGTCATGTGCCGATAATGTAAAAGTTGGTCTGTGTCGGCAGCCTTCTCTCACTGCTCTAGTTATGTACAGGTACTGGAAAAGCTGTTCTGGATTGGTGAACTTCTCTCACTGTTCTAGTCATATGGAGATACCAGAAAAGCTGTTCTCTGTCGACAGCCTTCTCTCACTTCTCCAGTCATGTGCCGATACCGGAAAAGCTGTTCTCTATTGGTAGCCTTTTCTCACTGTTCTAATCATGTGGAGATACCGGAAAAGCTGTTCTGTATTGGTGAACTTCTCTCACTGTTCTAGTCATGTGAAGACCAGAAAAGCTGTTCTCTGTCGACAGCCTTCTCTCACTTCTCCAGTCATGTGCCGAAAGGGAAAAGTTGTCCTGTGTAGGCAGTCTGCTATTACTGCTCTAGTCATGTGTGGACACCAAAAAAGCTGTTCTGTGTCGGCAATCTTCACTCATGTGCCAACAGTAGAAAAGCTATTCTATATCTGCAGAGACCTCAGGACCACAGCTGCTACCATTAGATCTAGTCATGGAGCTCTGCTAATGACATCCTCCCTTATTAATATTTAGTAGGGTTCTTAACCATTAGGATTGTAATGTAGTATAGCAGTATTCCTTTAAACGGGTCCTTCATTGGAATGTATAATGGCAAAAATCTGACTCATGAGGCAATAAGAAAAAGGAAAATCTCCCACTATTTCTCATTTTAATGTTTATCTGTCCTTGAAATCAGTAATATGATTCAGACTGATAGAGATGAGCTACTGGGCAGCCCCTCAGAAATGACTGCGCTCGCTAGACCTGATGCACATGACATTCGGAATAATATTACGGACATCAACTCTGTCGGATCCCATACCGTATAGCACCATAGAGTTAAGCATTTGTACAACTTTTTTTTAACCCTTTTTACATGGCCGTACGGAGTCTCTAGATAGTCGATCATCTTCACTATGACTCCTATTTAGTAGGGTTGATGATACTGTACTGATAGCAGAAAAGAGGAAAAACAGCCACGCAACTGCCCATCTCCTCCAGCTGCATTAATCAGATTTTTGCAAAAAGAGCGGTGAACATTTATCAACACGAAACGGCAAAATATTGAGAAAATCAGCAGATCTCAGTACATGCAGGCAATGCGTGCAGCAGTCTAATTGTTGACATCTTATGAATAGTCTCCTTTTCAATCACATAGACTTCGGAGTTCATCACTAGAGTCCTGGCCCTTCCAAAAGACTGGTGGCAATTGTGCAGCCTTTTGTTAGAAGAAGTGGATGTTCCTCAGATGATCACATGGGGTCAATGAAGGTTAAGAGAAATTGTTTCAG
This sequence comes from Ranitomeya imitator, assembly GCF_032444005.1. Taxonomy (NCBI): domain Eukaryota; kingdom Metazoa; phylum Chordata; class Amphibia; order Anura; family Dendrobatidae; genus Ranitomeya; species Ranitomeya imitator. The sequence goes on along the minus strand of NC_091283.1, from coordinate 178,374,776 downwards.
TTGGGTTCCTCCCTCTTAATAATTGATTTCTTAGCTTCAGCAACAAACGCTGTTCCTCTCAGGAGGAAAAATGCAAGGAGACCCCTTCATGAAAACAGTCATTACATTTTGTAGTAGATTAGCTCTAAGACTTCTTTAAAAGCAGATATAGATGGGGGGGAGCCAACCTTTGGTACAGTTGCGAGACAAGTTCCACTTCGCTGAAGAAAGGAATATGACTTTCAAAATCATTCATGTAAAAAAACAAAAACACAACAAACAAAAAATAACCAAAAAAAAGTAAAAAAAAAAACTTTTTAAAATGAAACTTTAAATGAAAAACAAATACAAAAGCCCAAAATACAAAAATACAAAGGCTATGTGCAAGCATATTTTGAAGAGTTTTTGGAGTAGAAATCTCTAAACTACAATTCTCAAAACTCCTAAAAAACTTGGAGGTTCTGCTCAGTTTCCTCTCAAAAAAATAAGCAAAAAGGCTCCATGTGCACATAGCTAAATACTAAAACTCAACGAACTGACCTTGTTTTTTTGTTCATTCCATTACTTAAAAAAATAAAAATCATCAAAAAGTGCAGACACCAAACCAAAAAGTGATACCAACAAAAGAAAAAAGCTCTTAAAAAACAAACAAAAGAAAACATAAGCCATTGCAATGTATAAAAGTAAACAAACTAGAAACTCAAAAAAACTTCAAAAACAATTTCTGAATCAATTTCCCAAAAATTTGGTTTTTACCCAAAAGGATACCAAAAAAAAAAATCTAGCTTATCCTGCAAATAACAAACCATCACACGGCTCCATTGACAAAAGAAAAAATAAAGAAAATAAGACAGAAAACAAATTTAAATTTCCACTCAAAAAAGTTATTTTATTAAATAAATTAGATTTACACTGAACGATGGCATCGAAAATTATGATTTTTTTTTAGCTGGCTTAAAATAATTTTTTTTTTTTTTACATTTTTGGACGTTTTCCTTTCTTCCCAAATATCATAAAATCGCATTGTAGCAAGTAATGCTGTGAGGGAGGGAGGGCAGACAAATGATTTGTTGGTGTCCTCCTCCGATACACGGCATAAATGACCTTCTCAGATCAGCTATGTGTCATATCCAAGGGCAACACAGCCCAACCAATCTGACCAAGCACCTAATCACAAGGATGAAATCATACATAGGGACAGGCTAATAAAGTCATTTAATGGGGTATTCACGTGTCACCTTATTTGATGTTATAATCTTTTCTATTATACCTGGTATAACAATTCTTGGCGATTTTTTTTATTTATTTAAAGATCTCGGCTTAATGTCCTTGAATAGGAAACTTCTTACAAATCAATAAGACCACATAGAAACGCACAACGCAACTTCTCTATAAAGATTATGTTCGGATCTTGACTGGAGAGGCTCCTTATGTTTTCGAGATTTGCTGTATGGCTTTACCGACTGCAGAAAACTAACGAGAGCCAAGAACATCTGCCCCATCTTAATTACAATAGCTGTTCTCATCATAATCTCTCATTCTAGAATACGGTTAAGTGTAATCTGTCCTAGATCCTCATACAGATGGTTCACATCTTAAGTATTTCAGAAGAATTTAGCTGATCTTTAATTTATTAATCCTGGATTCTCCAGCACAGTACCCTAGTTTACAAGGAAATAGCCGGGTGGTGGTGGTGGGGGTAGTGTTATAAGACTAGCCATAGCAAACCCAGCCCCTAAAATAAAATTAAACTTCCATATACTCTTCTTCCGAGAGAGGGAACCATTTTTTTAAATTTCATCTTCATCTTAGAAAGTGGAGTAGTATCAAATATGGCCGATGTTACCACAACATGAACCATCACACAGTTGTCACTAAATAATAGGAGAAGTAAAGACAAATTTGGGGAAAAATGGGTGTCATACTGTATGAAAAGCTTCAATGGCAGCCAGATGGTTCTCACTCGGGGCTATTATTCTTATTAAAGGTTTTTAAAAATGTTTTTTTACAAGAAACAGCACCACTTATGTTTATAGATTGTGATTGGCATTACAATTCATTCTCATTCAAGTGAATTGAGCCAAGTAATTATACTAGTCACAGACTCTGGACAATAGTGGTGCCGTTCCTTGAGAAGAAAAATTTTGTCCTATAATATTGGACAGCCCCTTTAAAATCTTGTTTTTGTTTTTTTGTTTGTTTGTTTGTTTTTAGAGCTTCTGCAGTCTGAATCTTCTTTAGCTAAATATGGGTTTGTGATTGTGTATTTTATATCCTCCTGATCCCTTTCAAGATTGATGCAGGTCGGTCTGTGATGTGTGAAAGATGTAGCTCCTCCGGTCTTCTGAACATTGCATGACTGCAACTCTCCCGGTACATCCAAGAGGCTTCTGGAGAGACGAATCTACCAGACTTCTGGAAGAGTCGGCAAAACTTTTGGGTACCCCCTAATTTATCCCATAAAGCTTCAGAATTCTTCTGTGGAGGGGGCAATAAAAGGGTAGAGATAGGATGTGACCAAAAAGGGGGCATGCTATAAAGAAAAGGTTCTTCATTTGCCTGGAAGTGTTAGGTTGAACAAATTAATAATAAAATGTTCACTTCACTTAAGTTGCCTAGTTCTGGCCTAATGGATATTGATCAGGTGCGCACCAAAGAAATCTATATATATAATTGTCTAAGGGTTTTTCCGTCTGTCTGTCTGTCCTGGAAATCCCGCGTCTCTGATTGGTCGAGGCCGCCAGGCCTCGACCAATCAGCGACGGGCACAGCGACGATGATGTCATAAAGGACGTAGACATCCCGCGAATCTGATTGGTCGAGGCCGCCAGGCCTCGACCAATCAGCGACGGGCACAGTATCGACGTAGATGTCATAATGGTTGCCATGGCGACGATGATGTCATAAAGGTTGCCTTGACCAATCAGCGACGGGCACAGTCTGCCGCAAATTCTGGAATCATCATTGTCCATATACTACGGGGACATGCATATTCTAGAATACCCGATGCGTTAGAATCGGGCCACAATCTAGTAAACATATAACAACACACAGTCATATGTAAACTCTCCATGATCAATCTATGGCTCAGCTCCAAGGGAAAAAAAGGGCTTTATTCAGTCAGAACACATGGTTACATATCCCCTGTAAGGGGGGCTCGGTTAGGTTTAAAATGGGAGTTATCGGATGCATTCCATTGGTTAGTGGGTTGGGCAATGAGCAAGTCCATGGGAGGATCCATGAGGTCATCAGGGTGGGTTGGTCCATGAGGTCATCAAGGTGGGCGTCACTGTGGGTGGATCCGTGAGGTCATCAGGGTGGGCGTCATCTTGGATACCAGCCAGGCAGCACATGGCTCTCTGATACAGGAAATGGCAGCCATCTTTAGTGTCTTACTTTCATCTAAAAAACTTATGTAAGATCAAACAATACATATTATGGGTCGCTTCTCTCAACCTCTTATGTCTTGAGGTTAATTAAGTATTTGATCTTATGGCTCTCCCCAACAGTAGGGCTAGCCTGAAAGTTGGCAAGAATGGATTATCCAGGTCTCATCCTGGGGATATGAAAATTTGTTATCAAAATTGAAAAGCAAAGAAACTTTAAGGATCTGACTACTAAGGATTGCACCAATCACTCACAGGGTACCTTTCTTTGTTGAGGTATTCTTGATTGCTGCGATCACTCACCCTTCTCTTCCAACTATTGGGGTTCGCACTGATCACTCACTTGGAAACTTTAGTTCATGAATGATCCTTGATTGCTCCGCTCACTCACAAGGAACCCCATTGCTTCTCCTCCAAGTACTGGGATTCGCTATTAATCACTCACAGGAAACCATTCTTCAGTGAGTGATCCTTGATTTCTCAAAACACTTACAGGAAACCCTTCTTCAGTGTTACATCCCTCATTGCTGCGATCACTCACAGGAAACCCTTCTTCGGTGAGTGACCCTTCATTGCTGCAATCACTCAGAGGAAACCCTTTTTGGGGGAGAGATCTATCACTGCTAGGTAAAGTGCTGCTGAGCTGCTGTCCGGTTGTGCTCTGGCACTTTACAGATAAGGGGTGTCCCAGTCCTAGTATGCTGTAGGGTGTGGGGTGCAGCACACTCATTTGTAGGCCCCAGGCCTCTGCTGCCTTCAGGCTTCCATCATCAGGAGCCGCCGCAAACAATGCATGGGACACCAGGCTCTTTGCAACATTCAAACTATTACTAAACAGTCTAAGTTCATCAGGTAGGTACAGGTGGGAGAGGACATGTGACACCCCAGGGTCCTGGTTGTCACAGTGGCATTGCTTTCCTCACGGGGAGAGTGATGTCACGTTTGGAAGAGAAGGAAGATCTCTTTCACCAGGTAAACACAAGCATACAACATGTTCACACTCCAGGCCAGAAGGGGGAGCTCTGATCCAGCTTGTGGGTGGCTCCTATATATAAATATATATATATATACAGTGGGGCAAAAAAAGTATTTAGTCAGTCAGCAATAGTGCAAGTTCCACCACTTAAAAAGATGAGAGGCGTCTGTAATTTACATCATAGGTAGACCTCAACTATGGGAGACAAACTGAGAAAAAAAAATCCAGAAAATCACATTGTCTGTTTTTTTAACATTTTATTTGCATATTATGGTGGAAAATAAGTATTTGGTCAGAAACAAAATTTCATCTCAATACTTTGTAATATATCCTTTGTTGGCAATGACAGAGGTCAAACGTTTTCTGTAAGTCTTCACAAGGTTGCCACACACTGTTGTTGGTATGTTGGCCCATTCCTCCATGCAGATCTCCTCTAGAGCAGTGATGTTTTTTGGCTTTTCGCTTGGCAACACGGACTTTCAACTCCCTCCAAAGGTTTTCTATAGGGTTGAGATCTGGAGACTGGCTAGGCCACTCCAGGACCTTGAAATGCTTCTTACGAAGCCACTCCTTCGTTGCCCTGGCGGTGTGCTTTGGATCATTGTCATGTTGAAAGACCCAGCCACGTTTCATCTTCAATGCCCTTGCTGATGGAAGGAGGTTTGCACTCAAAATCTCATGATACATGGCCCCATTCATTCTTTCATGTACCCGGATCAGTCGTCCTGGCCCCTTTGCAGAGAAACAGCCCCAAAGCATGATGTTTCCACCACCATGCTTTACAGTAGGTATGGTGTTTGATGGATGCAACTCAGTATTCTTTTTCCTCCAAACACGACAAGTTGTGTTTCTACCAAACAGTTCCAATTTGGTTTCATCAGACCATAGGACATTCTCCCAAAACTCCTCTGGATCATCCAAATGCTCTCTAGCAAACTTCAGACGGGCCCGGACATGTACTGGCTTAAGCAGTGGGACACGTCTGGTACTGCAGGATCTGAGTCCATGGTGGCGTAGTGTGTTACTTATGGTAGGCCTTGTTACATTGGTCCCAGCTCCCTGCAGTTCATTCACTAGGTCCACCCGCGTGGTTCTGGGATTTTTGCTCACCGTTCTTGTGATCATTCTGACCCCACGGGGTGGGATTTTGCGTGGCGCCCCAGATCGAGGGAGATTATCAGTGGTCTTGTATGTCTTCCATTTTCTAATTATTGCTCCCACTGTTGATTTCTTCACTCCAAGCTGGTTGGCTATTGCAGATTCAGTCTTCCCAGCCTGGTGCAGGGCTACAATTTTGTTTCTGGTGTCCTTTGACAGCTCTTTGGTCTTCACCATAGTGGAGTTTGGAGTCAGACTGTTTGAGGGTTTGCACAGGTGTCTTTTTATACTGATAACAAGTTTAAACAGGTGCCATTACTACAGGTAATGAGTGGAGGAAAGAGGAGACTCTTAAAGAAGAAGTTACAGGTCTGTGAGAGCCAGAAATCTTGATTGTTTGTTTCTGACCAAATACTTATTTTCCACCATAATATGCAAAAAAAATGATAAAAAAACAGAAAATGTGATTTTCTGGATTTTTTTTTCTCAGTTTGTCTCCCATAGTTGAGGTCTACCTATGATGTAAATTACAGACGCCTCTCATCTTTTTAAGTGGTGGAACTTGCACTATTGCTGACTGACTAAATACTTTTTTGCCCCACTGTATATATATTGTGGTCTGGAGGGAAAGTCAGTCAGTTCCTGTCAGAGAGACAGAGGAGAAGGAAGCAGAGGGGCTGTGTAGCCATGAGAGGGCTGCAGCTCCTGGACAGAGAACACAGAAGGAAGAACAGAATGTAGTGAGCGTGCAGGAGAGTGACAACTGGGGAGGACAGCTGTGATTCGGTTACCTCCCTGCAAAGCGCAGATACCGGCCGGTAGCCAGAAGACCGAGGTTGTGAGGGACTCTAAGACTTCACGTCACCTGTCTGCTCGAATACCCAGGAGAGAGTGGCACATAGAGTCCGGGTCGTGATAGAGACCCTGTAAAAAGGCTTGAGCCACCTGTCATATGGGTTAATGTCCCACCTTTAAGGAGGACAGAAAGAACTGTGAGGCTCTTGACAGAAGCCACTGGCAGCAAGAGACTACACCACCGCACTAGTAGGAAGGCTTTTAACACCACCTGGTAAAGGGGACTCTGAATTCGCTTCCAAGCCGGTCAGACACTGCCTGTACCTGTAATCCGGAACCCTGGACTGTGGCTTCAGTAAACCAGATAAAGAGACTGCAAACCCTGTGTCCTCTGTTTCTTACCGCACCACCCACCATCTTCATCTACACACCGGGAGCCCTGGGGATCCAACTTCACCTGTGGGAAGTTATACCATCTTAGCTGCCATAACATCACCCCAGAGGACCCTTTAAGCTGGGTCAGTCCCCACTGATCGAACACCACAGGTAGAGTCACGAACAAACTTTATTCTCAAAACCCCTTTAAAGATATTCCCTTTTACATGGGTGCTCAGGGCCACGGACCAGGTTGCCGCCACCATGACACATCCCCTTAAGTACTGGACCTCACGGCTCTGGCGGGCGTTCCAGACACAGCAATACAGACTTCCTTTCTCTTTTGTACAACTCCTCTTCAGTCTTGCCACCCATTTGTCCTGGACTATCCCCAAGCCCGCTGACTATCAGCCTCAAGGATTCATCGCCCACTTTGGAAGTGCATCAGGGACGGCCACCTGCACCTCATGTAACTCCATGTCCACCGAACTCGTGATGTCAGAAGACCAAGCCCGCTTCTTGGTACCTGGCCTGAACCCTGGGCTCCAGACGTTGTTGCAATGTCCATCGGGGAACTCCATTCGGCCTCCCACTGCCTCGAGCGGTTGGCCCATGCTGCCCTTAGCAACCCACCACCCCACCTGAACTTGTAGATAAAGAAAAAACCGAGCTCACCACCTTCTTAATACAGTACCTGGGTGCCTTGAATTCTGATGGCACAGCTCAGCAATAGCAAGGCAAGTGGTAGGAATTCAGGAATTCGGCACATCCAGATGGTAGTAATATAATAGAATCAGTCTTTATTTGAAGTCCATTAAAAACAAGAACTAGTTCTGGTAATACATTAAATAGGTCGCGTTTCTGGCTAACGCCCTTAGTCTTTTATACTAGTATTCGTTAGATGTGCCAAATTCCTAACTTTCCCACCTGGACTTGGCCTTCACTATGCACTTCCCCAGCTGACACTGAACTCCCAATAACCAGGAAGTGCCCCCCTTTCATTCACACAAGTGCCCACCCATGGGGCTAGTTCTATGCTTTTACTTTTACATATAAAACCGCAAAACAGTATTCACGGCAGAACCATAATAAAACATTAATATTTTATGTAATACAAGTCTGCAGCTCATAATTCCAATACAAAGTCATTAGCTGAATTCACCATGAAGTTCTAAAAAATAAAAATCACCGGTGCAAATTTTTTTTTTTTTTTTACTTATAAGGGACAAAAAGGGCCTCATCTTTATGGATTGTCAAGGAATTTCTGGATGGATGGTGACACTGATCGCTAGTACTACTCCTACCCAATTCCCTTAGTCTCCTGAACAGCAAATCAGTCCAGTATACACACATGGTCAAAATTGTTGGTACCCCTCGTTTAATGACAGAAAAACCCACAATGGTCACAAAAATAACTTTAACGCCTTAATCCCATTGGACGTACTATCCTGTCGAGGTGACCTGGGACTTAATTCCCAGTGACGGGATAGTACGTCCAGCGCGATCAGCCGCGTTCACGTGGGGAGCGCGGCTGTTCGCGGCCTTGTGTCAGCTGACTATCGCAGCTGACATCCGGCACTATGTGCCAGCAGTGGTCAAGGACTGCTCCTGGCACATTAACCTCCTGAACACTGCGATCAAACATGATCGCAGCATATCGGTAGTACAGGGAAGCATCGCGCAGAGAGCTCCCTGCGTGCTTCTCTGAGACCCTCGGTACAAGGCGATGTGCTTACCTTGTACCGAGCGTCTCCTCCCTGCAGGCCCCGGATCCAAAATGGCAGCGGGGCTACATCCAGGTCCTGCAGGGAGGTGGCTTACCAAGCGCCTGCTCAGAGCAAGCGCTGGTAAGCCTGCAGCCCTGCATGTCAGATCGCTGATCTGACACAATGCTCTGCAAAGTGTCAGATCAGCGATCTGATCCTATAACATGATGCCCCTCCGTGGGGCAATGTTATAAACCCCCCTTCATCACCCCCTTAGTTAGGGAAAAATAATAAAATTTAAAAAATGTATTTATTTCCATTTTCCCATTAGGGTTAGGGCTAGCGTTAGGGTTAGGGTTGGAGCTAGGGTTGGGGTTAGGGTTAGGGTTTCAGTTAGAATTGGGGGTTTCGACTGTTTAGGCCCATCAGGGGCTCTCCAAATGCGACATGGCGTCCAATCTCAATTCCAGCCAATTCTGCTTTGAAAGAGTAAAACAGTGCTCCTTCCCTTCCGAGCTCTCCCGTGTGCCCAAACAGGGGTCTACTCCAACATATGGGGTATCAGCGTACTCAGGACAAATTGGACAACAGCTTTTGGGGTCCAATTTTTCTTACCCTTGGGAAAATAAAAATTTGGGAGCTAAATAAACATTTTTGTGGGAAAAAAATATTTTTTATTTTCACGGCTCTGCGTTATAAACTGTAGTGAAACACTTGGGGGTTCAAAGTTCTAGATAAGTTCCTTGGGGGGTCTAGTTTCCAATATGGGGTCACTTGTGGGGGTTTCTACTGTTTAGGTACATTAGGGGCTCTGCAAACGCAATGTGACGCCTGCAGACAATTCATCTAAGTCTGCAGTCCAAATGGCGCTCCTTCCCTTCCAAGCTCTGCCATGTGCCCAAACGGTGGTTTCCCCCCACATATGGGGTATCAGCATACTCAGTACAAATTGGACAACAACTTTTGGGGTCCAATTTCTCCTGTTACCCTTGGGAAAATACAAAACTGGGGACTAAAAAATAATTTTTGTGGGAAAAAATATTTTTTATTTTCACGGCTCTGCGTTATAAACTGTAGTAAAACACTTGGGGGTTCAAAGCTCTCACAACACATCTAGATAAGTTCCTTAGGGGGTCTACTTTCCAAAATGGTGTCACTTTTGGGGGGTTTCAATGTTTAGGCACATCAGTGGCTCTCCAAACGCAACACGGCGTCCCATCTCAATTCCAATCAATTTTGCATTGAAAAGTAAACGGCGCTCCTTCCCTTCCGAGCTCTGCCATGCGCCCAAACAGTGGTTTACCCCCACATATGGGGTATCAGCGTACTCAGGACAAATTGCACAACAACTTTTGGGGTCCAATTTCTTCTCTTACCCTTGGAAAAATAAAATATTGGGGGGCGAAAAGATCATTTTTGTGAAAAAATATGATTTTTTTATTTTTACGGCTCTGCATTATAAACTTCTGCGAAGCACTTGGTGGGTCAAAGTGCTCACCACACATCTAGATAAGTTCCTTAGGGGGTCTACTTTCCAAAATGGTGTCAATTGTGGGGGGTTTCAATGTTTAGGCACATCAGGGGCTCTCCAAACGCAACATGGCATCCCATCTCAATTCCAATCAATTTTGCATTGAAAAGTAAACGGCGCTCCTTCCCTTCCGAGCTCTGCCATGCGCCCAAACAGTGGTTTACCCCCACATATGGGGTATCAGCGTACTCAGGACAAATTGCACAACAACTTTTGGGGTCCAATTTCTTCTCTTACCCTTGGAAAAATAAAATATTGGGGGGCGAAAAGATCATTTTTGTGAAAAAATATGATTTTTAATTTTTACGGCTCTGCATTATAAACTTCTGTGAAGCACTTGGTGGGTCAAAGTGCTCACCACACATCTAGATAAGTTCCTTAGGGAGTCTACTTTCCAAAATGGTGTCAATTGTGGGGGGTTTCAATGTTTAGGCACATCAGGGGCTCTCCAAACGCAACATGGCATCCCATCTCAATTCCATTCAATTTTGCATTGAAAAGTCAAATAGCACTCCTTCCCTTCCGAGCTCTGCCATGCGCCCAAACAGTGGTTTACCCCCACATATGGGGTATCGGCGTTCTCAGGACAAATTGTACAACAACTTTTGGGGTCCATTTTCTCCTGTTACCCTTCGTAAAATAAAACAAATTGGAGCTTAAATAAATTTAGCGTGAAAAAAAGTTAAATGTTCATTTATATTTAAACATTTCAAAAATTCCTGTGAAACACCTGAAGGGTTAATAAACTTCTTGAATGTGGTTTTGAGCACTTGAGGGGTGCAGTTTTTAGAATGGTGTCACACTTGGTTATTTTCTATCATATAGACCCCTCAAAATGACTTCAAATGAGAAAAAAATGGTGTTGTAAAAATGAGAAATTGCTGGTCAACTTTTAACCCTTATAACTCCCTAACAAAAAAAATGCTGGTTCCAAAATTGTGCTGATGTAAAGTAGACATGTGGGAAATGTTACTTATTAAGTTTTTTTGTGTGACATACAGTACAGACCAAACGTTTGGACACACCTTCTCATTTAAAGATTTTTCTGTATTTTCATGACTATGAAAATTGTACATTCACACTGAAGGCATCAAAACTATGAATTAACACATGTGGAATTATATACTTAACAAAAAAGTGTGAAACAACTGAAATTATGTCTTATATTCTAGGTTCTTCAAAGTAGCCACCTTTTGCTTTGATGACTGCTTTGCACACTCTTGGCATTCTCTTGATGAGCTTCAAGAGGTAGTCACCGGGAATGGTCTTCCAACAATCTTGAAGGAGTTCCCAGAGATGCTTAGCACTTGTTGGCCCTTTTGCCTTCACTCTGCGGTCCAGCTCACTCCAAACCATCTCGATTGGGTTCAGGTCTGGTGACTGTGGAGGCCAGGTCATCTGGCGTAGCACCCCATCACTCTCCTTCTTGGTCAAATAGCCCTTACACAGCCTGGAAGTGTGTTTGGGGTCATTGTCCTGTTGAAAAATAAATGATGGTCCAACTAAACGCAAGCCGGATGGAATAGCATGCCGCTGCAAGATGCTGTGGTAGCCATGCTGATTCAGTATGCCTTCAACTTTGAATAAATCCCCAACAGTGTCACCAGCAAAGCACCCCCATACCATCACACCTCCTCCTCCTCCATGCTTCACAGTGGGAATCAGACATGTAGAGTCCATCCGTTCACCTTTTCTGCGTCGCACAAAGACACAGTGGTTGGAACCAAAGATCTCAAATTTGGACTCATCAGACTAAAGCACAGATTTCCACTGGTCAAACATGCATTCCTTTTGTTCTTTAGCCCAAATAAGTCTCTTCTGCTTGTTGCCTGTCCTTAGCAGTAGTTTCCTAGCAGCTATTTTACCATGAAGGCCTGCTGCACAAAGTCTCCTCTTAACAGTTGTTGTAGAGAGGTGTCTGCTGCTAGAACTCTGTGTGGTATTGACCTGGTCTCTAATCTGAGCTGCTGTTAACCTGCGATTTCTGAGGCTGGTGACTCGGATAAACGTATCCTCAGAAGCAGAGGTGACTCTTGGTCTTCATTTCCTGGGGCGGTCCTCATGTGAGCCAGTTTCTTTGTAGCGCTTGATTGTTTTTGCAACTGCACTTGGGGACACTTTCAAAATTTTCCCAATTTTTCGGACTAACTGACCTTCATTTCTTAAATGTTTAAGCGAAGACACGGCACTCTGTGACTAGGTAGGAGTTGGTGCTCAAGTAGGGTATCCAACCCAATGACCAATATCTTAGCAATAACTTGGCACTCAATCAGTTGTGATATGAAGATTATTGATTTTTTATGCACGTCCAGACACAGATTCAATGGTTAAACGTTTTCGGTCCCAAATGGACCTTCCTCAGAACAATTTCAATTTATCTAGTGCAGAAATATCAATGACAAAGAAGAAAACAGAACAAATATTTTAGTCTCTGCCTGGTGTTACAATTTACGCATGCTTGGTAACATTTACAGATGTTTTTAAGGTAGAGAATAATTATAATAATAATCTTTATTTTTATATAGCGCTAACATATTCCGCAGCGCTTTACAGTTTACACACATTATCATCGCTGTCCCCGATGGGGCTCACAATCTAAATTCCCTATCAGTATGTCTTTGGAGTGTGGGAGGAAACCGGAGTGCCCGGAGGAAACCCACGCAAGCACATACAAACTCTTTGCAGATGTTGTCCAAGGTGGGATTAGAACCCAGGACCCCAGCGCTGCAAGGCTGCAGTGCTAACCACTGTGCCACCGTGCTGCCCACGCAAAGATCTGTCTAATATAGAATGAATACAATAAATACAGGTAGCTGACGCAGCCTTTAATAAATCCAAGGTGTAAGCATTATTTTCTACAAACTGAAAGAAAGGATATACGGACATGCTAAGTGCTATACAAAATATAAGAAAAGCCTGAACAGGAAAAAGGATATATGTGCTCCTATGAAGGAGGTGGAGCTTCCGCGTGGACCAGAATCGAAGTGACGGTCAGATTCATCCTTATAAGTAAAATATACTAGTGCGTAGTGCAACGTGCCTAAGGAGATAAAGCAATTGGGGTGTTGAGATGTGCCCAACTGGACTCCTGTGGCTGTAATAAAAGGTATGGTTATGCTATACAGTAGCTGTGTTGTACAGTTAGGGCCAGAAATATTTGGACAGTGACACAAGTTTTGTTATTTTAGCTGTTTACAAAAACATGTTCAGAAATACAATTATATATATATAATATGGGCTGAAAGTGCACACTCCCAGCTGCAATATGATAGTTTCCACATCCAAATCAGAGAAAGGGTTTAGGAATCATAGCTCTGTAATGCATAGCGTCCTCTTTTTCAAGGGACCAAAAGTAATTGGACAATGGACTCTAAGGGCTGCAATTAACTCTGAAGGCGTCTCCCTCGTTAACCTGTAATCAATGAAGTAGTTAAAAGGTCAGGGGTGGATTCCAGGTGTGTGGTTTTGCATTTGGAAGCTGTTGCTGTGAGCAGACAACATGCGGTCAAAGGAACTCTCAATTGAGGTGAAGCAGAACATCCTGAGACTGAAAAAAATGAAAAAATCCATCAGAGAGATAGCAGACATGCTTGGAGTAGCAAAATCAACAGTTGGGTACATTCTGAGAAAAAAGGAATTGACTGGTGAGCTTGGGAACTCAAAAAGGCCTGGGCGTCCACGGATGACAACAGTGGTGGATGATCGCCGCATACTTAATTTGGTGAAGAAGAACCCGTTCACAACAACAACTGAAGTCCAGAACACTCTCAGTGAAGTAGGTGTATCTGTCTCTAAGTCAACAGTAAAGAGAAGACTCCATGACAGTAAATACAAAGGGTTCACATCTAGATGCAAACCATTCATCAATACCAAAAATAGACAGGCCAGAGTTAAATTTGCAGAAAAACACCTCAAGAAGCCAGCTCAGTTCTGGAAAAGTATTCTATGGACAGATGAGACAAAGATCAACCTGTACCAGAATGGTGGGAAGAAAAAAGTTTGGAGAAGAAAGGGAACGGCACATGATCCAAGGCACACTACATCCTCTGTAAAACATGGTGGAGGCAACGTGATGGCATGGGCATGCATGGCTTTCAATGGCACTGGGTCACTTGTGTTTATTGATGACATAAGAGCAGACAAGAGTAGCCGGATGAATTCTGAAGTGTACCGGGATATACTTTCAGCCCAGATTCAGCCAAATGCTGCAAAGTTGATTGGACGGCGCTTCATAGTACAGATGGACAATGACCCCAAGCATACAGCCAAAGCTACCCAGGAGTTCATGAGTGCCAAAAAGTGGCACATTCTGCAATGGCCAAGTCAATCTCCAGATCTAAACCCAATTGAGCATGCATTTCACTTGCTCAAATCCAGACTTAAGACGGAAAGACCCACAAACAAGCAAGACCTGAAGGCTGCGGCTGTAAAGGTCTGGCAAAGCATTAAGAAGGAGGAAACCCAGCGTTTGGTGATGTCCATGGGTTCCAGACTTAAGGCAGTGATTGCCTCCAAAGGATTTGCAACAAAATATTGAAAATAAAAATATTTTGTTTGGGTTATGTTTATTTGTCCAATTACTTTTGACCTCCTAAAATGTGGAGTGTTTGTAAAGAAATGTGTACAATTCCTACATTTTCTATCAGATATTTTTGTTCAACCCTTCAAATTAAACGTTACAATCTGCACTTGAATTCTGTTGTAGAGGTTTCATTTCAAATCCAATGTGGTGGCATGCAGAGCCAAACTCGCGAAAATTGTGTCACTGTCCAAATATTTCTGGCCCTAACTGTATATCATACAGCAGTAGAGAAAGACGAATTGTGACGAAATACAGTGTAGAGTACAGGTCTGCGTATTACATAAAAGGAGGGAGTAAAAAAAAGGAAGGGAGTAAAAAAGGGGGAAGAATCCCCAAAAAGGAGGATATCTATATAGCACAGGGATGTTGGTTGATGATTAGAGACTGTGATTTTAATGTGAGGAAATTGAACTACGGGTAATATAGCACTATATATACTATACCGTGGATAGCACGGGGTGCCCAGTGAGAGACAAAAAAGGCGAATTAGCGATTTTATGGAAAAAACAAAAAAATATAGATTAATAACGGTATAAAAAACAAATGCCCATATACAATTAAAGAGACGAGACGGATTTAAAGAAAACTAGACATATCAAAGTCGCTATTAAGACCCTTCAGTTCCAAAGTCTGTAGGGTGAAGATCCAGTATGCTTCACGTTTCTTGAGCAGCTTAATCCTGTTTTGTCCCCTTCTACCTTGATCTATGTGTTCCAAAACCTGGAATCGTAACTGGGCAATGTTGTGCCCCATGATCCGAAAAGGATGTGGGAGGGGGAGGTGATCCCTGTTATATCACATGTTAGACTTATGTTGAGATATCCGGTCACGTATTGCCTGGGTTGTCTCTCCAATATAGGCCAAGCCGCAGGGACACTTAATTATGTAGATCACATAAGAGGAATCGCAAGTGAAAAAAACCTTTTATGGGTATGCCCTTTCCAGTATGAGGGTGGAAGACCTGATCTCCCTTCTGAACATTGTTACATTGTAAACAATTTAAACATGGAAAGGTTCCTTGTTTTTGAGTGCGTAAAAAGACCTGCCTAGGTAACCTGGTGCTCGAACCTACATCAGCCCTCACCAACTTATCCTTAATGTTGGTGGGGCGACGGTAACAGGACAGGAAAGGCTGCTGAAATTCTGGGACATTAGGATAGCTTTTACTTAATATATTCCAGTGTCTATGGATTGAAGCCTGGATCCGCCTAGAGAAAGGGTGATAGGTATTCACGAAGGGAATACGCGATCCTGAGTGTTTCGGCTTCGGAACTGAATGTCTAGCTTGGGCTAAAAGATTCTTTGGGTACCCTTTGGTCCCTTTGTGAATACCTATTAAGGATAAGTTGGTGAGGGCTGATGATGTAGGTTCGAGCACCAGGGTACCTAGGCAGGTCTTTTTACAAATAATAATAATAATAAAAAGGTTATTCTCACCCTCCGAGGTCGCGCGCTGTCCTCGGCAGTGCAAGCGGCAGGTTCTGGTGCCATGTGACCGCGACATCATCACAGGTCCTGCGCTCATACCAACCCTGGGACCGGAAGCTGCCGCGTGCAGCGCACACAGGCACCAGGACTACAAGGGGCCTTCAGAAGGTGAGTATGTTTATTTTTTATTTTTAGTCTTTTTTAACCATGCATATAGTGCCCACATTGCTATATACTACATGGGCTGTGTTACATACTGCGTGGGCTGCGTTATATACTACATCTCTGTGCTATAGACTATGTAGCTGGGCAATATACAACATGACTGTGCAATATACAACGTGACTGTCCAATATACTACGTGGCTGTGCAATATACTACGTGCTCTGTGTTATATACTACGTCAACTGTGCAATATACTACTTGGCTCTGTTATATACTACGTGGCTGTGCAATATACTACGTGCCTCTACAATATACTACGTGGCTATGTTATATACTATGTGGCTCTGCTATATACTACGTCGCTGACCAATATACTACATAGCTGTGCAATACACTACGTAGCTGTGCAATACACTATGTGACTGTGTTATATACTACGTGGCTGCGCAGTATACTATGTGCCTGTGCAATATACTACGTGGCTCTATAATATACTACTTGGCTATGTTATATACTACGTGGCTCTGCTATATACTACGTGGCTGACCAATATACTACATACCTGTGCAAAACACTACATGGCTATGTTATATACTACGTGGTTGTGTTATATACTACAAAGCTCTGCTATATACTACGTACGCTGTGTTACATACTTCGTAACGCTCTTATATACTGCATAGCTATGTTATATACTATGTCGGTTGTGTTATATACTACGTCACTGTGCAATATAGTACGTAGCCTGTGCTATATACTACCTACATATTCTAGAATACCCGATGCGTTAGAATCGGGCCACCATCTAGTATAAGACATATTTTCAGTTTTTTCACACTTTTTTGTTAAGTATATAATTCTACATGTGTTAATTAATAGTTTTGATGCCTTCAGTGTGAATGTACAATTTTCATAGTCATGAAAATACAGAAAAATCTTTAAATGAGAAGGTGTGTCCAAACTTTTGGTCTGTACTGTATCTCTCTGATTTCAGGGCATAAAAATTCAAATTTGGAAAATTGCGAAATTTTCACCAAATTTCCGTTTTGTTTTTTTAACCCCTTCCCGACCTTTGACGCATACGCTGCGTCATGAAAGTCGGTGCCATTCCGACCCATGACGCAGCATATGCGTCATGGAAAGATCGCGTCCCTGCAGGCCGGGTGAAAGGGTTAACTCCCATTTCACCCGATCTGCAGGGACAGGGGGAGTGGTAGTTTAGCCCAGGGGGGGTGGCTTCACCCCCTCGTGGCTACGATCGCTCTGATTGGCTGTTGAAAGTGAAACTGCCAATCAGAGCGATTTGTAATATTTCACCTAAAAAACTGGTGAAATATTACAATCCAGCCATGGCCGATGCTGCAATATCATCGGCCATGGCTGGAAACACTTATGTGCACCCACCCCACTCCTCCGATCGCCCCCCCAGCCCCCCGATCTGTGGTCCGCTCCCCTCCGTCCTGTGCTCCGCTCCCCCGTCCTCCTGTCCGCTTCCCCGTGCACCAATCACACCCCCCGCGCTCCAATCAAACCCCCCCGCACTCCGATCCCCCCCCCCCGCACACAGCGACCCCCCCGTGCTCCGATCCACCCCCCCCGCACAGCGATCCCTCACCCCGTGCTCCAATCCTTCCCCGTGCTCCAATCCTCCCTCCCGTGTTCCGATCCACCCCCCCCCATGATCCGATCCACCCCCCCGTGCTCCGACGCCCCCCCCGTGCCCTGATCTTCCCCCCCTTATACTTACCTGGCCGCCCGAGGTCCGTCCGTCTTCTTTCCTGGGCGCCGCCATCTTCCAAAATGGCGGGCGCATGTGCAGTGCGCCCGCCGAATCTGCCGGCCGGCAGATTCGTTCCAGAGTGAATTTTGATCACTGAGATATAACCTATCTCAGTGATCAAAATAAAAAAAATAGTAAATGACCCCCCCCCCTTTGTCACCCCCATAGATAGGGACAATAAAAAAAATAAAGAATTTTTTTTTTTCACTAAGGTTGGGGTAAGAACTAGGGTTAGGGTTAGGGGTAGGGTTAGGGTTAGGGGTAGGGTTAGGGGTAGGGTTAGGGGTAGGGTTAGGGTTAGGGCTAGGGTTAGGGTTAGGGGTAGGGTTAGGGCTAGGGTTAGGGTTAGGGGTAGGGTTAGGGGTAGGGTTAGGGGTAGGGTTAGGGCTAGGGTTAGGGTTTCGGTATGTGCACACGTATTCTGGTCCTATGCGGATTTTTCCGCAGCGGATTTGAAAAATCCACAGTGCTAAACCGCTGCCGATTTATCGTGGATTTACCGCGGTTTTTCTGCGCATTTCACTGCGGTTTTACAACTGCGATTTTCTATTGGAGCAGTTGTAAAACCGCTGCGGAATCCGCAGAAAGAAGTGACATGCTGCGGAATGTAAACCGCTGCGTTTCCGTGCAGTTTTTCCGCAGCATGTGTACAGCGATTTTTGGTTCCCATAGGTTCACATTGAACTGTAAACTCATGGGAAACTGCTGCGGATCCGCAGCGTTTTCCGCAGCGTGTGCACATACCTTTAGAATTAGGCTATGTGCACACGGTGCGGATTGGCCGCTGCGGATCCGCAGCAGTGTTCCATCAGGTTTACAGTACCATGTAAACATATGGAAAACCAAATCCGCTGTGCCCATGGTGCAGAAAATACCGCGCGGGAACGCTGCGTTGTATTTTCCGCAGCATGCCAATTCTTTGTGCGGATTCCGCAGCGTTTTACACCTGTTCCTCAATAGGAATCCACAGGTGAAATCCGCACAAAAAACACTGGAAATCCACGGTAAATCCACAGGTAAAACGCAGTGCCTTTTACCCGCGGATTTTTCAAAAATGATGCTGAAAAATCTCATACGAATCCGCAACGTTGGCACATAGCCTTAGAGTTGGGTTGGAATTAGGGTTGTGGTTAGGGTTAGGGGTGTGTTGGGGTTAGGGTTGTGGTTAGGGGTGTGTTGGGGTTAGGGTTGTGATTAGGGTTACGGCTACAGTTGGGATAAGGGTTAGGGGTGTGTTGGAGGTAGAATTGAGGGGTTTCCACTGTTTAGGCACTTCAGGGGGTCTCCAAACGCAACATGGCGCCACCATTGATTCCAGCCAATCTTGTATTCAAAAATTCAAATGGTGCTCCCTCACTTCCGAACCCCGACGTGTGCCCAAACAGTGGTTTACCCCCACATATGGGGTACCAGCATACTCAGGACAAACTGCGCAACAATTACTGGGGTCCAATTTCTCCTGTTACCCTTGAGAAAATAAAAAATTGCTTGCTAAAACATCATTTTTGAGGAAAGAAAAATTATTTTTTATTTTCACGGCTCTGCGTTGTAAACGTCTGTGAAGCACTTGGGGGTTCAAAGTGCTCACCACATATCTAGATAAGTTCCTTGGGGGGTCTAGTTTCCAAAATGGGGTCACTTGTGGGGGGTTTCTACTGTTTAGGCACACCAGGGGCTCTGCAAACGCAACGTGACGCCCGCAGACCATTCCATCAAAGTCTGCATTTCAAAAGTCACTACTTCCCTTCTGAGCCCCCACGTGTGCCCAAACAGTGGTTTACCCCCACACATGGGGCATCAGCGTACTCAGGAGAAACTGGACAACAACTTTTGTGGTCCAATTTCTCCTGTAACCCTTGGGAAAATAAAAAATTCTGGGCTAAAAAATTATTTTTGAGGAAAGAAAACGTATTTATTATTTTCACGGCTCTGCGTTATAAACTTCTGTAAAGCACTTGGGGGTTGAAAGTGCTCACCACACATCTAGATAAGTTCCTTTGGGGGTCTAGTTTCCAAAATGGGGTCACTTGTGGGGGGTTTCTACTGTTTAGGCACACCAGGGGCTCTGCAAACGCAATGTGACGCCCGCAGACCATTCCATCAAAGTCTGCATTTCAAAAGTCACTACTTCCCTTCTGAGCCCCCACGTGTGCCCAAACAGTGGTTTACCCCCACACATGGGGTATCAGTGTACTCAGGAGAAACTGGACAACAACTTTTGTGGTCCAATTTCTCCTGTAACCCTTGGGAAAATAAAAAAATCTGGGCTAAAAAATTATTTTTGAGGAAAGAAAACGTATTTATTATTTTCACTGCTCTGTGTTATGAACTTCTGTGAAGCACTTGGGGGTTCAAAGTGCTCACCTCACATCTAGATAAGTTCCTTTCGGGGTCTAGTTTCCAAAATGGGGTCACTTGTGGGGGGTTTCTACTGTTTAGCCAAATCAGGGGCTCTGCAAACGCAACGTGACGCCCACAGAGCATTCCATCAAAGTCTGCATTTCAAAACGTCACTACTTCACTTCCGAGCCCCAGCATGTGCCTAAACAGTGGTTTACCCCCACATATGGGGTATCAGCGTACTCAGGAGAAACTGGACAACAACTTTTGGGGTCAAATTTCTCCTGTTACCCTTGGGAAAATAAAAAATTGCGGGCTAAAATTCATTTTTGAGAAAATAATTTTTTATTTTTATTTTCATGGCTCTGCGTTATAAACTTCTGTGAAGCACTTGAGGGTTCAAAGTGCTCACCACACATCTAGATTAGTTCCTTTGGGGGTCTAGTTTCCAAAATGGGGTAATTTGTGGGGGATCTCCAATGTTTAGGCACACAGGGGCTCTCCAAACGCGACATGGTGTCCGCTAATGATTGGAGATAATTTTCCATTTAAAAAGCCAAATGGCGTGCCTTCCCTTCTGAGCCCTGCCGTGCGCCCAAACAGTGGTTTACCCCCACATATGGGGTATCTGCATACTCAGGACAAACTGGACAACAACATTTGTGGTCCAATTTCTCCTATTACCATTGGCAAAATAGGAAATTCCAGGCTAAAAAATCATTTTTGAGAAAAGAAAAATTATTTTTTATTTTCATGGCTCTGCATTATAAACTTCTGTGAAGCACCTGTGGGTTTAAAGTGCTCAGTATGCATCTAGATAAGTTCCTTGGGGGGTCTAGTTTCCAAAATGGGGTCACTTGTGGGGGAGCTCCATTGCATAGGCACACAGGGGCTCTCCAAATGCGAC
Organism: Ranitomeya imitator; assembly: GCF_032444005.1. Taxonomy (NCBI): domain Eukaryota; kingdom Metazoa; phylum Chordata; class Amphibia; order Anura; family Dendrobatidae; genus Ranitomeya; species Ranitomeya imitator. The sequence goes on along the minus strand of NC_091283.1, from coordinate 178,353,728 downwards.
ATGGTGTCCGCTAACAATTGGAGCTAATTTTCCATTCAAAAAGTTAAAAGGCGCGCCTTCCCTTCCGAGCCCTGCCGTGTGCCCAAACAGTGGTTTACCCCCACATATGAGGTATCGGCGTACTCGGGAGAAATTGCTCAACAAATTTTAGGATCCATTTTATCCTATTGCCCATGTGAAAATGAAAAAATTGAGGCGAAAATAAATTTTTTGTGAAAAAAAAGTACTTTTTCATTTTTACGGATCAATTTGTGAAGCACCTGAGGGTTTAAAGTGCTCACTAGGCATCTAGATAAGTTCCTTGGGGGGTCCAGTTTCCAAAATGGGGTCACTTGTGGGGGAGCTCCAAAGTTTAAGCACACAGGGTCTCTCCAAACGCGACATGGTGTCCGCTAATGATGGAGATAATTTTTCATTCAAAAAGTCAAATGGCGCTCCTTCCCTTCCGAGCCTTACCATGTGCCCAAACAGTGGTTTACCCCCACATGTGAAGTATCGGTGTACTCAGGAGAAATTGCCAAACAAATTTTAGGATCCATTTTATCCTGTTGTCCATGTGAAAATGAAAAAATTGAGGCTAAAAGAATTTGTTTGTGAAAAAAAAGTACTTTTTCATTTTTACGGATCAATTTGTGAAGCACCTGGGGGTTTAAAGGGCTCACTATGCATCTAGATAAGTTCCTTGGGGCGTCTAGTTTCCAAAATGGGGTCACTTGTGGGGGAGCTCCAATTTTTAGGCACACGGGGGCTCTCCAAATGTGACATGGTGTCCGCTAAAGAGTGCAGCCAATTTTTCATTCAAAAAGTCAAATGGCGCTCCTTCCCTTCCAAGCCCTGCCGTGCGCCCAAACAGTGGTTTACCCCCACATATGAGGTATCAGCGTACTCAGGACAAATTGGACAACAACGTACGTGGTTCAGTTTCTCCTTTTACCATTGGGAAAATAAAAAAATTGTTGCTGAAAAATCATTTTTGTGACTAAAAAGTTAAATGTTCATTTTTTCCTTCCATGTTGCTTCTGCTGCTGTGAAGCACCTGAAGGGTTAATAAACTTCTTGAATGTGGTTTTGTGCACCTTGAGGGGTGCAGTTTTTAGAATGGTGTCACTTTTGGGTATTTTCAGCCATATAGACCCCTCAAACTGACTTCAAATGTGAGGTGGTCCCTAAAAAAAATGGTTTTGTAAATTTCGTTGTAAAAATGAGAAATCGCTGGTCAAATTTTAACCCTTATAACTTCCTAGCAAAAAAAAATTTTGTTTCCAAAATTGTGCTGATGTAAAGTAGACGTGTGGGAAATGTTATTTATTAACTATTTTGTGTCACATAACTCTCTGGTTTAACAGAATAAAAATTCAAAATGTGAAAATTGCGAAATTTTCAAAATTTTCGCCAAATTTCCGTTTTTATCACAAATAAACACAGAATTTATTGACCTAAATTTACCACTAACATGAAGCCCAATATGTCACGAAAAAACAATCTCAGAACCGCTAGGATCCATTGAAGCGTTCCTGAGTTATTACCTCATGAAGGGACACTGGTCAGAATTGCAAAAAACGGCAAGGTCTTTAAGGTCAAAATAGGCTGGGTCATGAAGGGGTTAAATAAACGCAAGTCTTTTCGAAGAAATTTTACCACTATCATGAAGTACAATATGTCACGAGAAAACAAAGTCAGCATCATCAGGATCCATTGAAGCGTTCCAGAGTTATAACCTCATAAAGGGACAGTAATCAGAATTGTAAAAATTGGCCCGGTCATTAACGTGCAAACCACCCTTGGGGCTTAAGGGGTTAATCTGACAAAAATGAAAATAATTACTTTTGTTAGATTCAAGTTATTTCAGTGACCATTGTGGGTCACACAATAGGCCTGGACAGAAATTACTTTCATTTGTTTATTTTCAGTAAAAAAAAGCATTGAAAATGAACAAATGAAAGTCAGACATCGCTTTTCAGCCATGCTTCCACTGAATTTAAAAAAAATAAAACCCATGAAATAGGCCTGGACAGAAATGATGGTACCCCCTGAAAATAATGTGACAAAAGGGACACGTTAAATCGCGGTGTGTCCACTAATTAGCATCACAGGTGTCTCCTATCTTGGAATCAGTGAGTGGCCTGTATATAGGGCTACAGATACTCACTGTGCTGTTTGGTGACATGGCGTGTATCACACTCAACATGGACCAGAGGAAGCGAATGAAAGAGTTGTCTCAGGAGATTAGAAAGAAAATTAAAGACAAATGTGACACCTCAGGTTCCTGGTTGATCTGGTGCCCTGGACTGTGGCTGCCTGAATTCGTCAGTAAGCCAGGTAAAGAGACAGCAAACTTGTGTCTTACATTTCTTGCTACACTACCCACCATCTCCATCTACACAGCGGGAGCCTGGGGACCCACCTTCACCTGTGGGAAGCTATATCATCTTAGCTGTCATAACATCACCCCAGTGGACCCCTTTAAGCAGCGTCAGTCACCTCTGACCGAGATCCACAGATGGCGTCATGAACACAAACTTTATTCAAAACCCCTTTAAGGACATTCCCTTTTACTTGGGCGCCCAGGGCCACAGACCGTGTCGCCTCCACCGTGACATTCCCTTTAACTACCGGACCCAGTATCGAGTACTCCACGGCCCTGGCGGGCGTTCCACAAACATGTTAAAGATAAAAGTTATGAGACCATCTCCAAGCAGCTTGATGTTCCTGTGACTACAGTTGTACATATGGTTCAGAAATTTAAGATCCATGGGACTGTAGCCAACCTCCCTGGACGTGGCCGCAGGAGGAAAATTGATGACAAATCAAAGAGACGGATAATATGAATGGTAACAAAAGAGCCCAGAAAAACTTCTAAACAGATTAAAGGTGAACTTCAAGCTCAAGGAACATCAGTGTCAGATCGCATTATCCGTCGTTGTGCGAGCCAATGTGGACTCATGGGAGACGACCATTGTTGAAACAAATCATAAAAAAGCTAGACTGGAATTTGCCAAACTACATATTGCCAAGCCACAAAGCTTCTGGGAGAATGCCCTATGGACAGATGAGACAAAAATGGAACTTTTTGGCAAGGCACATCAGCTCTATATTCACAGATGGAAAAATGAAGCATATCAAGAAAAGAACACTGTCCCTACTGTGAAACATGGAGGAGGCTCTATTATGTACTGGGGCTGCTTTGCTGCATCTGGCACAAGTGTCCAGAATCTGTGCAGGGTACAATGAAATCTCAAGACTAGAGAGAAATGTGCTGCCCAGTGTCAGAAAGCTTGGTCTCAGTCACAGGTCATAGGTCTTGTAACAGGATAATTACCCAAAACACACAGCTAAAAATACCCAATTATGGCTAAGAGGAAAGCACTGGACTATTCTGAAGTGGCCTTCTATGAGCCCTGACCTAAATCCTATTGAGCATCTTTGGAAAGAGCTGAAACATGCCGCTTTGAAAAGGCAACCTTCAAACATGAGACAACTGAGCAGTTTGCTCTTGAGGAGTGGACCAAAATACCTGTGGAGAGGTGCAGACTGCAGAAGTCTCATTGACAGTTACAGGAATCGTTTGATTGCAGTGATTTCGGTCATACACATTTCAAGAGTTTTATTTTTATTTTATTCTGTGGAAGCATGGTTAAAAAGCAATGTTTGACTTTCATTTGTTAATTTTCATAGATTTTTTTATTCATTACTTCCTTTGTGAGATTCAAGTTATTTCTGTGACCATTGTGAGTTTTTCTGCCCTTAAACGAGGGGTATCAACAATTTTGACCATGTGTGTAGATGTATAACTAGCCAGCGTTGGTCTTTGGGGGGGGGGGGGGACGGATGTCTTCATCTTTTCCAGATACAGATACCAAGGCCAAATTGATATGCAGCATGACAAGACACAAGAGGACGAATCAAGGACTTATTTTTACTGGTGATTTTTCTCATTTTGCAACTTGGCATCAGAATATTGCTGGGTATATGGTTTGTGATAGGAGATTTTATTTCTCCAGATAAATGAGCAGGCCTCGGGGCAGCCTCGCCAGTGAAAACCTTGGTTTATATGCAAAAGACTCTGTCGGCAAGTATTTATTATTTTCTTTCATTTCCGGTCAGTTCTTCAAGTGGACGGACAGATAAATGGCCCTTCACACTGGCTAAATCAGGATAATAGAATAGATGATTCGGGGTGGGAGCAAAGCATGACAACGTCTCATTCACCTGTCAATCACCGTGTCAGCTCCTTTATGGCTGTACTGGAGAAGACTACACATTAACCGCTCATAGACTCCAGCTGTCTGGCTGCATAGGGATATGGTGGGCTTCAGCTTGGGTGGCACCTTGGCCGCTTTCTACTCCCCAAAAAGTTAGTGGACTTGTGCTATGATTTCAAGGGGTAGCAATGGGCAGGATGAACAAGATGTTAGGGGATGTTTGGTGGCATTGATGACAGTCAAATATATATGGTGCCTCCAGACTTTCCCCGACAAAGGATGTCACGGGAGAAGGATCCAACCTGTTGAGTTTCAGAAGCTAATACTTTTGTTCTCTTGGAGATAAGTTTGCTGCCAAATGATGCCAAGTCTTCCGGTGTTTGGAGGGTGATTTGACAGCTATCTAATGTGTATGGGGGAGGATAAGTCTATGGCACTAAAGATATCCAAGGCAACGCTGTGTCCATAAGGACCAAAGACTTAACATGGCACATGCCCCACCAACTGTTCCATTCAACTTCTCCTGGCTGTGGGCTGGTTGCCAGATAAGAAAGGAGGACTTGAGCCCCACACTAATCGAACGTGGCGATAAAGGAATATTCTAGATTCCATAAATTAAGAAGTGACCATTATTTTAAATAATACGTGGTAGGTATTTGTCTAGGTGTCCACGCTAACCTCTGGTTACCATTTGTGGCTGCAAGATCTAAAAGCAGTCCTCTGTATAAGAGCGTTTCCGCTACGCTGATTGCCACTGGCAGGTGATTATTGATCTGGCTGCTATTTATCCCAGTCGCCCAATTTCAATAACTGACAGATTGTGCAGATTTGTGAGGAAATCTTTTATTTTTGGCAAGATAAATATATTTCCATCTCAGACATGACTTATACCTTGATTCAATTAATGAACCGTCAATCTACTAAAATTCTTGTGCATGCCCTCATCATCTCCCGCCTTGACTACTGCAACATCCTTTTCTGCGGCCTCCCTGCTAACACCCTTGCACCTCTCCAGTCCATACTTAACTCTGCTGCCCGACTAATTCATCTCTCTCCTCGCTACTCCTCCGCTTCCCCTCTCTGCAAATCCCTTCACTGGCTCCCATTCCCTCAGCGTTTCCAGTTCAGATTACTAATACTGACCTACAAAGTCATCCATAACCTGTCTCCTCCATATATCTCTGAACTAATTTCCCTAATAATGCGCCAGCAACGTGTTTCAGGCCACAAGGAGTCTAGTTTTGATCTATTTGGTTTAGTGCATGATTTTATTGGAACTAGTGGACAATTCTGTACCAATCTAGGCCTGCATGATATCTTAGTGTCTTCATCATGTGAACAAGACCCAAGTTTTAACTCCTTCATTATTGCTCCTTTTGGAATGAAGCTTTGTAAGGGTTTTTTCACTCCTACTTTACTTAGACAACATTTTTTTCTACTTTGTAGTAGAGCACTCAGCACTGGGACCAATATCGCATATGACTGTATTGGCTTTTGCTGTAGCCGCCTTCCATTGAGCGCAGAAGGTCATGGACTCCATGCAGTTACAATGACTTTTAAGTGTATAGGCAAATAAGCCATTGCGCAGTGTGCCAGGTGTGTAAGACTGGCAAGGCGCGTAGTGCTTTTTGGGCCCTGACTTATCAGATCAAACTGCAAGATATTACTACTCAATGAATTATTATTATTATACATTTTTATAGCGCCATTTATTCTATGGTGCTTTACATGTGAAAAGGGGCAAATATAGACAAATACAATAAACATGAGCAAAAAACAAGGCACTAACAGCTAGAAGAGGGTATAGCTGGTTGTGCAGCGGTTCAGTAGGTTGAGGATCACTGCAGGCTGTAGGCTTGTCGGAAGAGGAGAGTCTTCAGGTTCTTTTTGAAGGTTTCTATGGTAGGCGTGAGTCTGATGTGTTGGGGTAGAGAGTTCCAGAGTATGGGGGAAGCACGGGAGAAGTCTTGGATGCGGTTGTGGGAAGAAGAGATAAGAGGGGAGTAGAGAAGGCGATCTTGTGAGGATCGAAGGTTGCGTGTAAGTAAGTACCAGGAGACCATGTCACAGATGTATGGAGGAGACTGGTTGTGGATGGCTTTGTATGTCATAGAAAGGGTTCTGAACTGGAGTCTCTGGACGATAGGAAGCCAGTGAAGGGCTTGGCACAGGGGAGAGGCTGGGGGCTAGCTTGGAGACAGGTAGATTAGTCAGGCAGCAGAGTGTAGAATGGATTGGAGTGGTGCCAGAGTGCTAGAGGGGAGGCCAGAGAGTAGGAGGTTGCAGTAGTAAAGGTGGGAGATGATAAGGGCGTGCACTAGTCTTTTTGTGGTTTCGCTGTGGAGGAATGCGTGGATCTGGAAAATATTTTTGAGTTTGAGACAGCAGGAAGAGGCTAGGGTTTGGATATGTGGCTTGAAAAAGAGGGCAGAGTCGAGGATCACCACGAGTCACTGAGCATGCGGGACTGGGGATAGTGAGCAGCCATTGACCTTGATGGATAGGTCTGGAGGAGGGGTAGAGTGAGATGGTTGAAAGATAAAGAATTCTGTTTTGTCCATGTTCAGTTTTAGAAACCGAGCAGAAAAGAAGGCCGAGATAGCAGACAGACAGTGTGGGATTTTAGTGAATAAGGAGGTCAGGTCAGGTCCAGATAGGCAGATCTGAGTGTCATCGGCGTAGAGATGATGCTGCAAACCGTTGGATTCTATGAGCTGTCCCAGGCCGAAGGTGTAGATGGAGAAGAGTAGGGGTCCCAGAACTGAGCCTTGAGGGACACCGACAGACAAGAGGTGAGGAGAGAAGGTGGTGTGGGAGAGGGAGACACTGAAAGTTCGGTCTGTTAGATGTGACGAGATCCAGGATAGGGCCAAGCCTGTGATGCCATAGAATCTGTAACAGGAAGGGAATGGTCCACAGTGTCAAAGGCAGAAGACAGGTCCAGGAGAAGGAGGACAGAGTAGTGTCGCTTGCTCTTGGCGGTTAGTAGGTCATTGGTGACTTTAGTTAGGACAGTTTCAGTTGACTGATGGGGTCGGAAGCCAGATTGTAACCGGTCAAAGAGGGAGCAGGAGGAGAGGTGGGAGGACAGTTCAAGATGGACTTGCTGTTCTTGTAGTTTTGAGGAATAAAGGAGAAGAGAATGTTAACAATGGTTTCAGACTTGGGCTTCAGGTCTGTCACCCGGGTCATGACTGCATCTGACTGCCCCGAGTCTACAGGCCTCTTTTTCGGTAGCTCTACACTGATGCTCAATGCTGCCGCACTCACTATTCTGGTTCTGTCTCGCTTACTCTCTTTAGTATGTGATCCTTAGTCAGCAATCTGGACTTGTGCATCCTTCACTAAATAAATGCTTAGGAGTGCTTGTGAGTTTACACCACTTCATAGTTGCACTTGCATCTCAAAGTCTAAAATTCAGCAACTCCCCCTATGGTCACTCGCTGCTCTTCATCTCTGGTTTGCCCACCATGTCTCACCCTTGGACATCAATGGGCACTTTATGTGCCTTTAGACACCAATTAACATCTTCTGGGTATTTGGACACTAATGGGCGCCTTCCTATAATTTGGACACCAATGGGTTCCTTTCTCGCATTTGGACACCAATGTGCACCTTCTTCGCATTTGGACACCAATGGGCACCGTTTTCACATTTGGACACCAATGGACGCCTTGCTCGTAGTTGGACACCAATGGGCGCCTTCCTAGCATTTGGACATCAATGGGTTCTTTTCTCACATTTGGACACCAATGTACACCTTCTTCGCATTTGGACACCAATTGGCGCAGTCTTCGCATTTGGACACCAATGGATGCCTTGCTCATAGTTGGACACCAATGGGCAACTTCCTCGCATTTGGACATCAATGGGTTCTTTTCTCGCATTTGGACACCAATGGGCACCTTCTTCGCATTTGGACACCAATGGGCGTCGTCTTCGCATTTGGACACCAATGGATGCCTTGCTCGTAGTTGGACACCAATGGGCAACTTCCTCGCATTTGGACACCTACTGCTTCTTTTACAAAAGAATTTAATATTCATGGATGACAATCTATCATACTATGAGCCAAGAAAGAAAGAAGTGTTACTGATAATATATTATTATAGACATGAAACACTGGTTAGCCATGATCTTCTCTGTACTACAGGCAGAAATTTAAAAAATCACGACATGGGGAAACAAATTTAACATGGCCCTATACAGCATCACACAAAGTGCTTATTACCCATAAATACAGAGCCGTGTGTCTTATTACAGGTACTGCCATGTGCATAAAACTGAATCCTGTCACAATAGCACTCCTAGTGTGCGAAAAGGGTATAGCGCTCTCTTAATGCATCATAATTGTTAGCACCTAGTTGACACCTATGTATGGTTGGGTCGCTGTCATGCCTGGCCATGCTGAGTCTTATAGGTGCACAAAATTTTGAAAACCCTCTGCAGACCTCCCGATATTTAACATCACGTCCAAAAAGAGCGATATGTAAGTCTACTACATTCGATGATTTCAAAATGAGATGACAAGCCTAAGGAATAAAAAATAAATAAAATTAAAAAAGGGGGTGTATGGGTTAAAAAAAAAAAAAAGAATTTGCGGGATTTCAGCTCCGGTGTAAAAATTTCTGACCATTCCTCACAGAAGACAAAACCATTTACCCGGGGATCAATTTAACCTCCGAGAGTCGACTCCTTTCACGCTATAATCCATCATATTTCCCCATCTCCAATTTTTCTGTGTCGGAGCATCTTAAGTCAGCGATGAATTATTCTACAGGGAGCAGAGAGGGTCCTTCCTAGGTGCCGAGATGAGGGAGTTACCCTACGGCCCCGGTGGGTCAGATAGTATTAGGCTGCCGAGCGGGAGAGGCTTAACATGCATGCCCCCATATTGGCAGTTGTTGTGTTGTACTCATCTGTCAAAAGGGTCCTGTAATCAATCACTGCGCTGATCAATAGACACTTTATGCATTCATCATCCCCCTCCTTATAGGGACTATTAGGATGTGGCTGTCTGTTCCTGCAAAGAACAAAGGCGGATAAATAACACACGTGTGCCGCGGAAAGCTTATCCGAGCTAAATAACAGCCCCCATCATCCATTTATATTGCAAGTGAAATGATTAAAAGGGAGTGACAAAATCTGAGTAAAATTGGGAGAGATTTCTTTTTTGTAAAATCCATTCTGTGTGTGAGGGGAGGTGGTGGTGATGGTGGGGGGGGGGGGGGGGATCAGATCTTCAGGGCCGTTGATTGGTCTGTCACTTTGATTTGTGGTCTCCTCTGCCAAGATAATGGGTATATCTAACAGCTGGGCACATGGAGGAAACCTATCGGGCCGGGGTAAAGCCATGCAGATTGGATGCCGCCTGGGAGACTTTGTGTTAAGTGCAACGTTCGTCCATGATGCAATGTAATTATTGTAAGGCAAACAAGTTGGTAACAAATCCGAAGTGCATTGTTTTTTGTTTTGTTTTAGGATTTACGTATATTATTAGTCAATATCAATTTATGTTTTTGATTCTCCCTGGTTGATACCATCTTTTTCAATTATTTTATACTACAGACGGTAGAGAAAATTCATTTGTTAACCCTGATAATCTGCATATATAAACGTTTTCGATGATAGATCAGATAAGCTTAATGAAGTTTTGGCTGCTTTCCTCCAGCCGCCAGTCCCGGCCACAAGACCAGCCACCAGTCCTGGCCATGAGATGAGGCGTAGGTTAAACTAATTTTACTTTTTAAAATGGACCCTTAATGGTCCCAGTGAAAGCAGGTTCAGGGATGCAGTAACACAGGTAATGCAGATCTTGGGTTAACAACAATGCGATTTAATTTATAACAATAATGAACTCCTCGCAGGGAGGCAACAGATAATTAACAATAGAATTATGGGATAACACAACAGTCTTGTTATTAAACTGCACTTATCGTGACTTCTCTGTTCCTCAATCGCATGCAGTCTGATGAGAGTTGTAATTCTGGCAACGGCCGGTACGGTGTCCTCAGGCGTAACCCGCCAACATGCAACCCAGCTTCTGGTGGCAACGGGCGCTCATCAGTTTTGCCCGTTGAGCCCTAGTCCATTAATCTGTAGAGCCGAAGTGGGTAATGTCATGAAAGTCTCTATCCGGAGCGTGCTCTGACGCACGCCTGTCAACAAGGGGGGATACACCTCACAATCCCGTACCTGACACTCGCTTCTCAATGCGAGCACCGCATGCTGTCTGTCAAAGAGCACAACGCTCTGCGCACCCACTGGTTCCTAGCGGCCCTCACATAACCTTTGCAGGGTCTCAGCTCAGCACCCTCTCTCTTTTCACAGAGCATGACGCACACTTTCATTCCTCTCCCAGCCGGAAACTCTGCTCTTTTCCCGCGCTTCCCGCTCTCTCTCGTCTCGCCACACCCCTTCTCACCAGGTCATGGGTCCTGTCCAGCTCCCCATTCTTTCCCCCCAGCAACACTGAACACAGCCTCGACAGTTCCAGACCCAGCATTGCGCAGGTACCCACAGCGCGGTCTTCCTCCTTACACCAACATAAAAAAAGCAGATACCCACCTGCCAGTCTCCCACTGCTCTTATCTACTGCTGCTAGTGTCCCTCATGGATTTTGTGTCTTCATCTTCCAGCAGTGGGTGTCAGGCTACCACTTTAGCTAATCAGCAGACACAAACTGCAGTGGCAACTTTCCACCTAACCTGGAAGAAATCAACTCATAGCTCTTTTTCCCCCTTCGAATGGGCCCCCCGATTAGCTGCAGTGATCTCTTGGTGCCACCTAGAAAGAAAAAGTCAGGACACTGGTGGGGACACAGAGCAGAACAGAAGTGCAGCAGGGATCCATCATGGGCCATTTTTACATTAGGATATCAAACAAATTAGATAAACATTGGGCAATTTTTGGTGAGAACCTCCGATCATCTACTGTCTAAGGGGGTCTACAGACACTTCTGTGACTGATGAGGACGTGGAAAAGAAGTATTGTGCTTGATGGATTTCAACATGTCCTGTGAGAGCCAACCTTTGGACATCACCCTACCAAATAGAGCACTAGCATCCATAGACATGTAAAGAGTGAAGCGGTATATGGGGGGTCCAAAAGAATTGTTGCTCGACAGATGCCTAAAATACATGGCAACATTAATTTATTTTGGTGGGATCTGGTAATGATCTAATGTCCGATTAGGACCACAGATGTCAAACCAGGAGTGTCTACACTTTTTTTTAATAATTTTGAATTTTGTTTATTTTTTGCAGCACAAGTTGGTTAATTTAAGAGGGGGAAGTACAGGGCCATTAATGAATAATAATAATAATAATAATAATAATTTTTATTTATATAGCGCCAACATATTCCGCAGCGCTTTACAAATTATAGAGGGGACTTGTACATACAATAGACATTACAGCATAACAGAAATACAGTTCAAAACAGATACCAAGAGGAGTGAGGGCCCTGCTCGTAAGCTTACAAACTATGAGGAAAAGGGGAGACACGAGAGGTGGATGGTAACAATTGCTATAGTTATTCGGACCAGCCATAGTGTAAGGCTTGGGTGTTCATGTAAAGCTGCATGAACCAGTTAATTAATTTTTTTTTTTTTTTTAATATAGGCCACACAGGGATCGTTAGGTTAATGCATTGAGGCGGTAGGCCAGTCTGAACAAATGAGTTTTTAGGGCACGCTTAAAACTGTGGGGATTGGGGATTAATCGTATTATCCTAGGTAGTGCATTCCAAAGAATCGGCGCAGCACGTGTAAAGTCTTGGAGACGGGAGTGGGAGGTTCTGATTATTGAGGATGCTAACCTGAGGTCATCAGCGGAGCGGAGGGCACGGGTAGGGTGGTAGACTGAGACCAGAGAGGAGATGTAGGGTGGTGCTGAGCCATGGAGTGCTTTGTGGATGAGGGTAGTAGTTTTGTACTGGATTCTTGAGTGGATGGGTAACCAGTGTAATGACTGGCACAAGGTAGAGGCATCGGTGTAACGGTTGGTGAGGAATATGATCCTGGCAGCAGCATTCAGGACAGATTGGAGCGGGGAGAGTTTGGTAAGAGGGAGGCCGATTAGTAGAGAGTTACAATAGTCCAGACGAGAATGAATAAGTGAAACAGTAAGAGTTTTTGCAGAGTCGAAAGTAAGAAAAGGGCGAATTCTAGAAATGTTTTTGAGATGCAGGTAAGAAGAGCGAGCCAGTGATCGGATGTGGGGGGTGAATGAAAGGTCAGAATCAAGGATGACCCCAAGGCAGCGGGCATGTTGCTTTGGAGTAATGGTGGAACCGCAAACGGAGATGGCAATGTCAGGCAAAGGTAGGTTAGTAGAGGGAGAAAACACGAGGAGTTCAGTTTTTGACAGGTTTAGTTTCAGATAGAGGGAGGACATGATGCTAGAGACAGCGAAGCCAACAAGAACGCAACCTGTGGTCAAGACCTACAAATATGGAGATTCGAACATTAGATTATTGGCGTCTACTACCTGGATATCTGATAATGGAGATGTGAGAGTCCAATCTTCTTGAGCTTCATATGTTTATCACATCACAAATATAATCCTCGTCTCAGACCCATCACCAGCTCGGACAATATAATTCTTTAAGACGTCCATATTCTAATTAACTTGAGGCGTTTAATGCATTCTGTAAGTCTCCGTCTGCTCTGACAAATCACATCTGCCACCTACATATGCGCGGAGCAAAATTAAATAGCTGAATATGCATAACTGCAAGGAAAATGAACACGTTGTAGTCAGAGCGAAGAAGTGTAATATTCTCCAGTGATGATGCCATCCCCAGCATCATTAAGGGAAGGTAACACTTAAAGACATCCTTAAGTGTCATGGGCTTCTGTGAAACAAAAAATGGAGGTCGCTCTCATCTCTGTGAATGATGGGAGTCTTCAAAAGAAGACTTCAATAATCACAGCTGGTAATTATCCCCCCCCTGAATATATATATATATATATATATACAGTGGGGCAAAAAAGTATTTAGTCAGTCAGCAATAGTGCAAGTTCCACCACTTAAAAAGATGAGAGGCGTCTGTAATTTACACCATAGGTAGACCTCAACTATGGGAGACTAACTGAGAAAAAAAAAATCCAGAAAATCACATTGTCTGTTTTTTTTTAATTTTATTTGCATATTATGGTGGAAAATAAGTATTTGGTCAGAAACAAACAATCAAGATTTCAGGCTCTCACAGACCTGTAACTTCTTCTTTAAGAGTCTCCTCTTTCCTCCACTCATTACCTGTAGTAATGGCACCTGTTTAAACTTGTTATCAGTATAAAAAGACAACTGTGCACTCCCTCAAACAGTCTGACTCCAAACTCCACTATGGTGAAGACCAAAGAGCTGTCAAAGGACACCAGAAACAAAATTGTAGCCCTGCACCAGGCTGGGAAGACTGAATCTGCAATAGCCAACCAGCTTGGAGTGAAAAAATCAACAGTGGGAGCAATAATTAGAAAATGGAAGACATACAAGACCACTAATAATCTCCCTCGATCTGGGGCTCCACGCAAAATCCCACCCCGTGGGGTCAGAATGATCACAAGAACGGTGAGCAAAAACCCCAGAACCACGCAGGGGGACCTAGTGAATGAACTGTAGAGAGCTGGGACCAATGTAACAAGGCCTACCATAAGTAACACACTACGCCACCATGGACTCAGATCCTGCAGTGCCAGATGTGTCCCACTGCTTAAGCCAGTACATGTCCGGGCCCGTCTGAAGTTTGCTAGAGAGCATTTGGATGATCCAGAGGAGTTTTGGGAGAATGTCCCATGGTCTGATGAAACCAAACTGGAACTGTTTGGTAGAAACACAACTTGTCGTGTTTGGAGGAAAAAGAATACTGAGTTGCATCCATCAAACACCATACCTACTGTAAAGCATGGTGGTGGAAACATCATGCTTTGGGGCTGTTTCTCTGCAAAGGGGCCAGGACGACTGATCCGGGTACATGAAAGAATGAATGGGGCCATGTATCGTGAGATTTTGAGTGCAAACCTCCTTCCATCAGCAAGGGCATTGAAGATGAAACGTGGCTGGGTCTTTCAACATGACAATGATCCAAAGCACACCGCCAGGGCAACGAAGGAGTGGCTTCGTAAGAAGCATTTCAAGGTCCTGGAGTGGCCTAGCCAGTCTCCAGATCTCAACCCTATAGAAAACCTTTGGAGGGAGTTGAAAGTCCGTGTTGCCAAGCGAAAAGCCAAAAACATCACTGCTCTAGAGGAGATCTGCATGGAGGAATGGGCCAACATACCAACAACAGTGTGTGGCAACCTTGTGAAGACTTACAGAAAACGTTTGACCTCTGTCATTGCCAACAAAGGATATATTACAAAGTATTGAGATGAAATTTTGTTTCTGACCAAATACTTATTTTCCACCATAATATGCAAATAAAATGTTAAAAAAACAGACAATGTGATTTTCTGGATTTTTTTTCTCAGTTTGTCTACCACAGGTGAGGTCTACCTATGATGTAAATTACAGACGCCTCTCATCTTTTTAAGTGGTGGAACTTGCACTATTGCTGACTGACTAAATACTTTTTGCCCCACTGTATATATATATATATATATATATATATATATATATATATATATATATATATATAATAGATACATCTTTTCCCATGAAGCTAATGACATTTCTAAATAAATTAATTTTATTAATGATTTCAGATCAAGTCCATAAAAGCTTGTTGCTTTTAAGCAGCAAAAACATGGCATTTATGGACCTCTATCAAGATCCCCCATATCAACAGTGTTTCCCAATTTGAATATTTTTGGATATTCATTTGGCAGCCTAAAGTGTATAACGACCTTAATAATCATGTAGATTTAGGTAGGCCAAACCTTAGTGGGATTGACTGCCCATCTACTGTGTAGTAAGTACTATGCGGACATTCATTTGCCCCATGCCAGGGTAAAGGGAAAAAAAGGATTGGGCATGTTGAATTTCAGCATGCCTGATCGTTGCCTAGAAAAATTGGCAATAGAGTTGTCGATTTGTAGCTTACTACATTCTCCCCATTCGACAGATGTATGATCAAACAACCTGACTGTGCACATGGTATGAGAGAGTTGGAAGGAAAAGTTGTCTGTGAAGCAGAGTCACTTCTCACAGATAAGATGTGAGTTGGGGAAAGTCAAGGTGTCTGAGGTCAAAAGCCAGGACGGTACGTCAAACAGAGGGGTAAGACAAAGGAGTAGTCAGGCCACAGTCCGGGGTCAGAATTCCAAGAAGGTAGAGGATCAAGACAAAGGGGCTAGGCAAATGGATGGTCAGAGGTAAGGTTCAAGGTTGGGCAACAAAGATCAGAATATAAGAACTTAGAGCACAGAAAAAACGCACACCACTTGAGTTAAGGTACAACTGGAAAGGTCTGATAGTAGCAATCCAGCTAAATAACCAATCACCCAGAATGTGTGACACCTAGAAGATCATGAAGACCCAACCAGATTGCGCAGCTGGGCTGTCAGTCACAATACTGACAGACCAGCACGCCCCTGCCTCAGATTGAGCGATTGGGCTGTCACTCACAATACTGACATCTCAGCACACTCTATCCTATAGAGCGGCTATGCCATCACTGACAAAGTGGTGGAATTGTGACACTGTTGACTCTATCAAGGGTTCGACTAACAGTTATTGAATTTGTAAAAGACCAATCAAGAAACAAGTGTATGCATAAAGATTGGGATCACCACAATAATACAACAATAGTACACAAAATACAACTTTATTAAGGGAACTTTAGAAAAAATACATAAAAACACTTAAAAACCCCATAATATGACCTGGGGTAACGGGTCAATACAAAATAGCAGATAAATGTAGTAACATAATAAACAACTTTGTGCAGCTCATATGCAACAGTGAATAAATAACAGAGTCAATATTGCCAGCATGTGGGCATAATATGAATCAAACCCACTACCACCCATACCATCAAAGCCCGGACCCTGGATTAAATCCAGGCATACACAATAATGCTCCCTAAACAGGGGGTCACAATGGAAACAGATGATAGCAAGAAAATATTATCCCTCAAAGAATAGCCAATAACATCTACATCCCTAACCCCTGATGTGAAAATCTTCTAGTATCTTACCCTCCCTAAATAGGTTGGGGAGTGTTAGGGATCCTGGCTGGATAAGTAAAGAGGCACTGAAGCAGGCTGTACAGTTGTAGGAGACCCACGCGTATCGACGCCTATAGCGTCTTCCTCAAGGTCAATATAACAAACCTAACATGTTCCCTACCTTAAATAGTTATAGCGTAATGAGAAAATAATGAAAAAACACCTACCAGGTGTGAGCAGCAATAACAGTCATGGCGCGCTGATCTCAGCGTTTGGAAGTGCCCACTGCGCAGGCGTAACTTCGCAAGCGTCATAGCAGCCATATCCGGCGCGTGCGCACAGCAACAAAATGTTGGGTACCGCCGTACCATTAAAAAAAAGCTCTTACAGAGCCTAATGACACAGCGCATGCGCAAGGTATACAGGTGCGTCGATACAGGCATAATTGAGTCGGTCAAATAACAAACATAGCGGTAACACAAATGACCAGTTCCCCGCCTGTATAGATATTGCCATCAAAAAAAGTGTAATGTATAGAAATAAAAAAACACCTACCCAATGTGGGCAGCAATAGCAGTTATGGCGCGCTGATCCCAGCGTCCAGCAATGCCCACTGCGCAGGTGCAACTACGCAAATGTCCTGTCAGCCCTATCCGGCGCTTGCGCACAACATAGTGTTGAATATAAAGTCCGATAAATCCCCAGTAAATATAGCGCCTGCGCAGATGGCAAACATTAAATTGATTTTGAAGCACATACTTATAAACATATGCTATAGTGGGCACAGGCATACCAGAATACTTTATGGCTTAGCCAATATCATAGGCACTAAATAAGTGCATCTAGACATAAACGAGCGCACACTAAACTAAATTCTCAGTGAATAAATGAAACAGTGGCACATAAATGACTAAGTACCTAAGTCGGAGTGGCGGTTAGTCATATGGGCGAAGACGGGCACAGGTATGATACTGACATGGCAATCAAAATAAAGATATAGATATGCCTAGCAAAAGATAGCTACGTCAATGATTAATAAGGTTGACGTGGCGGACCCCAGACCAACATAAATGACCACATTGATAAGGTAAATCAATATGGGCAAATACTATGTATGCACATAGATTTGTAATAGGACGGCTACAGGTACAGAATAAGGCCCTAATGTCCCGTGTGGAACTGAAATACCCTACCTATACAAACAATTATATAATAACAAAACCAAAAAAAAAAAAACTACAAAACCTGATAAAGCCCACCAGCCTACAAACCCACTAGGGGCCAGGCCATATCCTAGCGGCCCAAGTAACATGGAAAACAGACAAGAAACACATAGAAAGAAGTCCACATAATGTTATGCAAAAATTGAATGTTTGTCTTGCGGGCCTCCAACCACCAGCAGAAAGTTCTTCCAAATCACCTTTCCCATCGTCGTCTGAAGAAGATGGTGTACGTGAAACGATAAATGATCCATATCTAAAGAAAAAACAGAACCCGGAAAAAGTAAGAAAAAAATAGAATAATAAAAAATATAAATGTATATCCAAAGATGAATACGCCACGAATACGACCCAGCCCTTGCCATACCCCTTCCAGGCCACAATAACACATAGGCAAAAACCTTATAGTTTTTTGTAAAAGCCCGTATAAAGGAGTTCACCGTTCAAACCACCCGATGCTAGGCTCTTGAGCTCATAGATCCAACGGGATTCCCTTCTTAGTAACTCATCTGTTAGCCTACCCCCCCCCCCCCCCCGATACTCGGGATAACCTTTTCTAGTCCCATGACCCGAAGGGTCCTAGTACTACCATTATGATGTTCCAGGAAGTGGGCAGCCACAGTGGTCAGCTGCTTGCCTTTGTCTCTATCTTTTCTAGCTGTAGATATAGTTGAAATGTGCTGCTGCACCCTGCGGCGCAGCTCTTGGGTGGTTTGTCCGATATACAATTTTTGACATCCGCAAATTAGGGCATAGATTAAATTTTGTGTGCGGCAGTTGACATAAGCTCTTGTTTTCACCCGAAATGGCACAGAGGGAACCGTAATACCCGTATCAGCCAACATTAGTGGACATATGGAACAACCCCCACATGGGTAAGACCCGAAAATAACATTACCTGAATGGGTACGAGATGTGGGCCTCCTGAAATGACTCCTGGACAGATGATCTTTCAGGTTTCTGGCTCTTCTGGCCACAATCCTTGGTCTAATAGGGATGAATGCCCTCAATCTTGTATCACTCAACAGAATGTCCCAATTATTATACCTTGTTACAAGGCTCAGTTGATCCTGATTTGCTCTTGGTTGTGCTTTAAGGACTTCTTCCCTCGATTTTTGCCTTGAATATTCATAAGCCCTTGAGACAACCCTGCGTGGATATCCGCGTTCATGGAAACCAGTGGCGTAGGAAGGGGGGTGCGGGGGGCGGGGGGGGGCTTGCCCCGGGCGGCACAATGCGGGGGGCGGGCATCTAGCCCTGCTGGCACAAGCATCTTTTCAGTCAGTGCAGGACCAGGCAGGCAGGCACATAGGGGTTAAGAACGCAGCCAGCGTGACATTGTTTGTGGGCGGAGAGTTCTTCTGCTCTGCTCTCCCACCCGCCCCTCGCTGGCTGCTGAACTTATCAGGACAGGCAGATTCCGGAGGAGCTCCTTGCCGCCCTGAGGTATTCTGACAGTCTGGGTGAGCTGGGGCGGCCACAGCTGATATACTGTATATTATATACTTAAGCAGCCGCCCAGGCCCCCAGCACCCGTCCTGTATATGTATATACTGTATCTGTACAGCCTGCATGACAGTATATATAATATATATACAGGACAGGTGCTGGGGGCCTGGGCGGCTGCTGAAGTATATACACTGCACAGTACCACTGCCCTGTATATATACACTGCACAGTACCACTGCCCTGTATATATACACTGCACAGGACCACTGCCCTGTATATATACACTGCACAGTACCACTGCCCTGTATATATACACTGCACAGTACCACTGCCCTGTATATATACACGGCACAGTACCACTGCCCTGTATATATACACGGCACAGTACCACTGCCCTGTATATATACACTGCACAGTACCACTGCCCTGTATATATACACTGCACAGGACCACTGCCCTGTATATATACACTGCACAGTACCACTGCCCTGTATATATACACTGCACAGTACCTCTCCCCTATATATATATATACACCGCACAGTACCACTGCCCTGTATATATATACACTGCACAGGACCACTGCCCTGTATATATACACTGCACAGGACCACTGCCCTGTATATATACACTGCACAGTACCTCTCCCCTGTATATATACACTGCACAGTACCTCTCCCCTGTATATATACACTGCACAGTACCACTGCCCTGTATATATACACTGCACAGTACCACTGCCCTGTATATATACACTGCACAGTACCGCTCCTCCTGTATATATACACTGCACAGTACTGCTCCTCCTGTCCTGTATATATACAATGCACAGTACTGCTCCTCCTGTCCTGTATATATACAATGCACAGTACCGCTCCTCCTGTCCTGTATATATACACTGCACACTACCATCACTCCCCTGTATATATACACTGCACACTACCATCACTCCCCTGTATATATACAATGCACAGTACCACTCCTCCTGTCCTGTATATATACACTGCACAGTACCTCGCCTCCTGTCTTGTATATATACACTGCACAGTACCGCTCCTCCTGTCCTGTATATACACACTGCACAGTACCGCTCCTCCTGCTCTGTATATATACACTGCACAGTACTGCTCCTCCTGTCCTGTATATACACACTGCACAGTACCGCTCCTCCTGTCCTGTATATATACACTGCACAGTACCGCTCCTCCTGTCCTGTATATACACACTGCACAGTACCGCTCCTCCTGCCCTGTATATATACACTGCACAGTACTGCTCCTCCTGTCCTGTATATATACACTGCACAGTACCATCATTTCCCTGTATATATACACTGCACAGTACCATCACTCCCCTGTATATATACAATGCACAGTACCACTCCCCTCTACATATACTCCGCACAGTACCTCTCCCCTGTATATATACACCGCACAGTACCACTCCTCCTATCCTGTATATATACACTGTAGAATTTGCAATAGCTGTCACTCATGTTAGAAGTGAAATCTGGCATTGTACTATACCTAGATTTCTCTGCCGTATCTGGGCATCATGAATCGGGCTATGTGTTAAAGTGGGGGGGCCCACTGAGACTCTTTTGCCCGGGGCCCTCAAAAACCTGGAGCCAGCCCTGGGGGTGGGTCACCGGGCCGCGGCCGGCGCTGCAGCTGTTTAACGCTATTGACGCGCCCGCACGTCAATAGTTAACAGCCGCCAGCCAATCTGAGGCTGGCAGCTGACGTCAGTCCCAGTGTGCATGTCGCCGGCGTCTGACATCATTGTCAGTCGCCATGCGAGTGCACGTTTCAGCTGCGTGGAGAGAGCAGGAGCGCGGTCAGGTAAGCAGAACTTGTTTTTTTTTGCAGTCCCGATCATGTGATGGTAACATTCACCGGCGAAACAATTTAACTTCTCCATCTGAGGTCTTATTCCTGCTGGGGGGGGGAGGGGGGGGGCGCCAAGCTCGGGAACAGCCCCGGGCGGCAAAAGCTCTAGCTACGCATCTGATGGAAACGATTGGTGAGCTGTCTTGATTCCTCCTGGAACTCCACCGTGGTACTACAGTTCCTCCTAACTCGG
The DNA here is from genome assembly GCF_032444005.1 of Ranitomeya imitator. Lineage (NCBI taxonomy): Eukaryota > Metazoa > Chordata > Amphibia > Anura > Dendrobatidae > Ranitomeya > Ranitomeya imitator. The sequence goes on along the minus strand of NC_091283.1, from coordinate 178,332,667 downwards.
AGGAACTGTCCCTTTGGGATGCTATTACGTAGATGGTTAGGATGAAAACTGGAGTAATGTAAAACATTGTTTGTGGCAGTCTTCTTCCGGAACAAAGTGGTGACAATCCTGTTATTCTTGACCATGATCTTCAGATCTAAGAAATCAACCGAACTCCTGGAGTAGCAGGATGTCAAGCGAATATTGCACTGGTTCGTATTCAATTCCTCGACAAATTTTTCAAATGTTTCCTCCGTACCTGTCCACAAAACAACAATATCATCGATGAATCGGTACCATTTCAGTACATGTTGCTGAAAGTACCGATTCTTTGATACCTGGGTTTCCTCCCACCATCCCATAAAAAGATTCACATATGGGGGCGCACACCTAGCCCCCATAGCGGTCCCGGTAACTTGCTTGTAAAACACTCTATCGAAAATAAAATAGCTTTTTTCTAGGACCACTCGAAGGAGATCCAGGATGAATGAGTCATGCCCTCTACTCCCTGTTGTAATTTATCAAGAAAATAGCCTATTGCTGAAATACCTAGGTCATGCTCGATGCTGGTATATAATGCTTCTACGTCCATTGTAGCAAGTATAACACCATCCGGCAGTACCAGGGGATCCAACTGTTCAATCAGGAACAAAGAATCACGTATGTAAGAATCTAGTTGTACTACGATGGGCTGCAAATAAAAATCAAGGTAAATACAAGGCTTTTCATAGAGCCCACCAATCCCCGAGACTATAGGTCTACCCGGTGGCTCCGTAACAGATTTATGCACCTTAGGTAGCATATAAAATGTAGGAACCACTGGGTACTTGACCGTTAGAAAGTCAAGCTCTCTCTTGTTGATAATATTCTGGGCATGGGCATTGCTCAAGAGTCTATCAAGACTGGACTTAAAGATCAGGGTAGGATCCGAGGGTAGGACAACATAGTGCTGCATATTACCCAACTGTTTTTTGGCTTCATTGCAATACAACTCCTTGGGCCACAGCACTATGTTGCCCCCCTTATCTGCCTCCCTGATCTCGAAGGACTCATTAGATTTGAGCTCCTTCAGGGCCCGCTGTTCCTGCCAAGACAGATTGCCGTGACCAATCCTATCCGATTTCAAATTCTAAATATCTTTACTCATCTTAGGAGTCATTTCAGGAGGCCCACATCTCGTACCCATTCAGGTAATGTTATTTTCGGGTCTTACCCATGTGGGGGTTGTTCCGTATGTCCACTAATGTTGGCTGATACGGGTATTACGGTTCCCTCTGTGCCATTTCGGGTGAAAACAAGAGCTTATGTCAACTGCCGCACACAAAATTTAATCGTTCTGCTGACAGCTCTCTCTCCTCCCAAAGCATCTGTTGGAGTAAGGCAGGAGACCCCCATACACATCAAACATCTGTTTTGGCCAATATTAGTCTAGTATGTATGGGGTCTTTAATCTTGAACCACATTGAATTAATGTTCAGTGGACCACTCGGGAGGGTTCGTCCAAGATTAGAAAAACATGGCTGTCTTTTTCCACAACAGTATTACCTAATCAGTCCACAGGTTGTGTGTAGTATTGCAATCCTTCCACTTCAGTGTAGCTAAGTTGCAATACAAATACAATCTAAGGACAGGAGAGCCGCAATATATTTTTGTTTTAAATTGTTTTTAACTGTATGTTAACCATATTTTTCAAATTTTACACAAACCCCATGAATTTATGAAAAAAACAAACAAAACAAAAATAAACACTTGAGGTGTTTTCATGCTCATTTATATGTCATATTGATCCCACATGCCATGAACACCGATATAATGTCTTTAAATGAGCAAATAAATTCCACAGCTGGGTCAGTAGTCAGTGGGCGATGAACGCGAGCCATGTGAACCTCCTCCAACTTGCCTGCATTCCTGGCTCCTCTTAAGATTAGCTGGCCTGCCGTGATGTCATGTCATCTCTAATGTATGGCCAACATGCCACTTCAGGGGCACAGGATGACGAATAATGTTTTGTCATGGTGGGACCATCAAACGTTTGGCGTACCTTTACCTTCAAACAGAAGGCTCTCAGTCCAGGCCGCTATAAACTCTACACCATGTACCAAATTATTATGCAAATGATATTTTTCTCGTATTTTCTTAAATAGTCGGTGCAAATTACAGTCAGTCTAATAAAAGTTATCATCCGTTAGAGTATACATCGAATTTTACTGAAGAAACCTCCCAATGATAACAATATAATCTAAAAAAAAAAGGGTTAAAACCTCAAAATGCACTGTTCCAAATTATTAGGCACAGTAGAATTTCTAAACATTTGATATGTTTTAAAGAACTGAAAATGCTCATTTGTGGAATTTGCAGCATTAGGAGGTCACATTCACTGAACAAAAAGCTATTTAACTCCAAAACATCCTAACAGGCCAAGTTACATGTTAACATAGGACCCCTTCTTTGATATCACCTTCACAATTCTTGCATTCTTGAGTTTTTGGAGAGTTTCTGCTTGTATTTCTTTGCATGAAGTCAGAATAGATTCCCAGAGCCGCTGTTTTGATGTGAACTGCCTCCCACCCGTATAGATCTTGTGCTTGATGATACTCCATGGGTTCTCTGTAAGGTTGAGGTCAGGGGAAGATGGTGGCCGCACAATGAGTTTATCTCCTTTTATGCCCATAGCAGACAATGACTCAGAGGTATTATTTGCAGCATGAAATGGGGCATGAAATGGGGCATTGTCATGCATGAAGATGATTTTGCTCCTGAAGGCACGTTTCTGCTTTTTATACCATGGAAGAAAGTTGTCTGGGCCCACTGCAACTGTTTCTGCTTGGGAACACTGTTTAGAGGTGGCCGAATAGTAGGTTTATGCACCACAGCAGGCATTTGAAGGATCCTACACCTTGAAGTTCGAGGGACTCCAGTGTTATGACCTGGTGGTCAGGACAATAATGGACCTGGTGGTTAAGAGCACACGGAATGACCTGATAGTTACTGATAATAAAGGACGAGCTCTGGGACGTGGGAACTCTGCTGACCGCAATCCCTAATCCTATCAAACACACTAGAAATAGCCGTGGATTGCGCCTAACGCTCCCTATGCAACTCGGCACAGCCTAAGAAACTAGCTAGCCCTGAAGATAGAAAAATAAAGCCTAAGTAAAGATGAAAATACAAACACAGAGATGAAATAGATTTAGCAAAGTGAGGCCCGACTAACTGAACAGACCGAGGATAGGAAAGGTTACTTTGCGGTCAACACAAAAACCTACAAAAAGACCACGCAGAGGGCGCAAAAAGACCCTCCGCTCCGACTCACGGTGCGGAGGCGCTCCCTCTGCGTCTCAGAGCTTCCAGCAAGCAAGAGAACAATAAAAATAGCAAGCTGGACAGAAAAATAGCAAACAAAAGAAATACAAGCTGGAACTTAGCTTCTGCTGGGAAGACAGGTCACAAGAACGATCCAGGAGTAAACAAGACCAATACTGGAACATTGACAGGTGGCATGGAGCAAAGATCTAAGTGGAGTTAAATAGAGCAGCCAACTAACGAATTAACCTCATCACCTGTGGAAGGAAACTCAGAAACACGCACCAGAGGAAGTCCATGGACAGAACCAGCCGAAGTACCATTCATGACCACAGGAGGGAGCCCGACAACAGAATTCACAACAGTACCCCCCCTTGAGGAGGGGTCACCGAACCATCACCAGAGCCCCCAGGCCGACCAGGATGAGCCAAATGAAAGGCACGAACCAGATCGGCAGCATGAACATCAGAGGCAAAAACCCAGGAATTATCTTCCTGACCATAACCCTTCCACTTGACCAGGTACTGGAGTTTCCGTCTCGAAACACGAGAATCCAAAATCTTCTCCACCACATACTCCAACTCCCCCTCAACCAACACCGGGGCAGGAGGATCAACGGATGGAACCACAGGCGCCACGTATCTCCGCAATAACGACCTATGGAACACATTATGGATGGCAAAAGAAGCAGGAAGGGCCAAACGAAATGACACAGGATTGATAACCTCAGAAATCTTATACGGACCAATGAAACGAGGCTTAAACTTAGGAGAAGAAACCTTCATAGGAACATAACGAGACGACAACAAAACCAAATCCCCAACACGAAGTCAGGGACCCACACAGCGCCGGCGGTTAGCGAAACGTTGAGCCTTCTCCTGGGACAATGTCAAATTGTCCACCACATGAGTCCAAATCTGCTGCAACCTATCCACCACAGTATCTACACCAGGACAGTCCGAAGACTCAACCTGCCCTGAAGAGAAACGAGGATGGAAACCAGAATTGCAGAAAAACGGCGAAACCAAAGTAGCCGAGCTGGCCCGATTATTAAGGGCGAACTCAGCCAACGGTAAAAAGGACACCCAATCATCCTGATCAGCAGAAACAAAGCATCTCAGATATGTTTCCAAAGTTTGATTAGTTCGTTCGGTTTGGCCATTTGTCTGAGGATGAAAAGCCGAGGAAAAAGACAAATCAATGCCCATCCTAGCACAAAAGGATCGCCAAAACCTCGAAACAAACTGGGAACCTCTGTCAGAAACGATGTTCTCCGGGATACCATGTAAACGAACCACATGCTGGAAAAATAATGGCACCAAATCAGAGGAGGAAGGCAATTTAGACAAGGGTACCAAATGGACCATCTTAGAAAAGCGATCACAAACCACCCAAATGACCGACATCTTTTGAGAGACGGGGAGATCCGAAATAAAATCCATAGAAATATGCGTCCAGGGCCTCTTCGGGACCGGCAAGGGCAAAAGCAACCCACTGGCACGAGAACAGCAGGGCTTAGCCCGAGCACAAGTCCCACAGGACTGCACAAAAGAACGCACATCCCGTGACAAAGACGGCCACCAAAAGGATCTAGCCACCAAATCTCTGGTACCAAAGATTCCAGGATGACCAGCCAACACTGAACAATGAATCTCAGAGATAACTCTACTAGTCCATCTATCAGGGACAAACAGTTTCTCCGCTGGGCAACGGTCAGGTCTATCAGCCTGAAATTTTTGCAGCACCTGCCGCAAATCAGGGGAGATGGCAGACAAAATTACCCCCTCTTTGAGAATACCCGCCGGCTCAGGAACACCCGGAGAGTCAGGCACAAAACTCCTTGACAGGGCATCAGCCTTCACATTCTTAGAGCCCGGAAGGTACGAAACCACAAAATCAAAATGGGAGAAAAATAACGACCATCGAGCCTGTCTCGGATTCAACCGTTTGGCAGACTCAAGATAAGTCAAATTCTTGTGATCTGTCAAGACCACCACGCGATGCTTGGCTCCTTCAAGCCAATGACGCCACTCCTCGAATGCCCACTTCATGGCCAACAACTCACGATTACCAACATCATAGTTACGCTCAGCAGGCGAAAACTTTCTAGAAAAGAAAGCACATGGCTTCATCACCGAGCCATCAGAACTTCTTTCTGACAAAACAGCACCTGCTCCAATCTCAGAAGCATCAACCTCAACCTGAAACGGGAGCGAAACATCTGGCTGGCACAAGACAGGGGAAGAAGAAAAACGACGCTTCAACTCCTGAAAAGCCTCTACAGCTGCAGAAGACCAATTGACCACATCAGCACCCTTCTTGGTCAAATCAGTCAATGGTTTAGCAACAGTAGAAAAATTAGCGATGAAGCGCCGATAAAAATTAGCAAAGCCCAGGAACTTTTGCAGGCTTTTCACAGATGTCGGCTGAATCCAATCGTAAATGGCCTGGATTTTAACAGGGTCCATCTCGATAGTAGAAGGGGAAAAAATGAACCCCAAAAATGAAACCTTCTGAACTCCAAAGAGACACTTTGACCCCTTCACAAACAAGAAATTCGCACGAAGGACCTGGAACACCATTCTGACCTGCTTCACATGAGACTCCCAATCATCCGAAAAGACCAAAATATCATCCAAATATACAATCAGGAATTTATCCAGGTACTCTCGGAAGATGTCATGCATAAAGGACTGAAATACTGATGGAGCATTGGAAAGCCCGAATGGCATAACCAGGTACTCAAAATGGCCCTCGGGCGTATTAAATGCTGTTTTCCATTCATCACCTTGTTTAATACGCACAAAATTATACACCCCTCGAAGATCTATCTTGGTGAACCAACTAGCCCCTTTAATACGAGCAAACAAATCAGACAGCAACGGCAAAGGATACTGAAATTTGACTGTAATTTTATTAAGAAGGCGGTAATCAATACAAGGTCTCAAAGAACCATCCCTCTTGGCCACAAAAAAGAACCCTGCTCCTAACGGTGATGACGACGGGCGAATATGGCCTTTCTCCAAGGATTCCTTTATATAACTCCGCATAGCGGCGTGTTCTGGCACAGATAAATTGAACAATCGGCCCTTAGGAAACTTACTACCAGGAATCAAATTAATTGCACAATCGCAATCCCTATGAGGAGGTAGGGCACTGGCTTTGGGCTCATCAAATACATCCCGATAATCCGACAAAAACTCTGGAACTTCAGAAGGAGTGGAAGACGAAATAGACAAAAATGGAACATCACCATGTACCCCCTGGCAACCCCAGCTGGACACAGACATAGATTTCCAGTCCAATACTGGATTATGAACCTGTAGCCATGGCAACCCCAAAACGACCACATCATGCAGATTATGCAACACCAGAAAGCGGATATCCTCCTGATGACCATGTGCATGGCTCCTGCACAATTGGGTCCAGTACTGAGGCTTATTCTTGGCCAAAGGCGTAGCATCAATTCCTCTCAATGGAATAGGATACTGCAAGGGCTCCAAGAAAAAACCACAGCGCCTAGCATACTCCAAGTCCATCAAATTCAGGGCAGCGCCTGAATCCACAAATGCCATAACAGAAAAGGATGACAAAGAGCAAATCAGAGTAACAGACAATAGAAATTTAGACTGTACCGTACCAATGGAGGCAGACCTAGCGAACCGCTTAGTGCGCTTAGAACAATCGGAGATAGCATGAGTGGATTCACCACAGTAAAAACACAGCCCATTCCGACGTCTGTGTTCTTGCCGTTCAGCTCTGGTCAAAGTCCTATCACATTGCATAGGCTCAGGCCCATGCTCAGATAGTACCGCCAAATGGTGCACAGCTTTACGCTCACGCAAGCGTCGATCGATCTGAATGGCCAAGGACATAGACTCATTCAGACCAGCAGGCATGGGAAACCCCACCATGACATCCTTAAGGGCTTCAGAGAGACCCTTTCTGAAGATTGCTGCCAGGGCACATTCATTCCACTGAGTGAGCACAGACCACTTTCTAAACTTCTGACAATATATCTCCGCTTCATCCTGACCCTGACACAGAGCCAGCAAGATTTTCTCTGCCTGATCCACTGAATTAGGTTCGTCATAAAGCAATCCAAGCGCCAAGAAAAACGCATCAACATCACGCAATGCCGGACCTCCTGGCGCAAGGGAAAATGCCCAGTCTTGAGGGTCACCACGTAACAAAGAAATAATGATCTTTACTTGTTGAACAGGGTCACCTGAGGAGCGAGGTCTCAAGGCAAGAAACAATTTACAATTATTTTTGAAATTCAAGAACTTAGATCTATCACCAAAAAACAAATCAGGAATTGGAATCCTAGGCTCTAACATCGGATTCTGAACCACACAATCTTGAATGGTTTGTACCCTTGTAGTGAGATTATCCATCAGGACAGACCTTGAATGTCCATGTTTACACCAGTGTCCTGAACCACCCAGAGGTAAAGGGGAAAAGAGAGACAAAACACACTGCAAAGAAAAAAAAATGGTCTCAGAACTTCTCTTATCCCTCTATTGAGTAGCATTAGTACTTTGGGCCACCTGTACTGTTATGACCTGGTGGTCAGGACAATAATGGACCTGGTGGTTAAGAGCACACGGAATGACCTGATAGTTACTGATAATAAAGGACGAGCTCTGGGACGTGGGAACTCTACTGACCGCAATCCCTAATCCTATCAAACACACTAGAAATAGCCGTGGATTGCGCCTAACGCTCCCTATGCAACTTAGCACAGCCTAAGAAACTAGCTAGCCCTGAAGATAGAAAAATAAAGCCTACCTTGCCTCAGAGAAATTCCCCAAAGAAAAGGCAGCCCCCCACATGTAATGACTGTGAGTAAAGATGAAAATACAAACACAGAGATGAAATAGATTTAGCAAAGTGAGGCCCGACTAACTGAACAGACCGAGGATAGGAAAGGTTACTTTGCGGTCGGCACAAAAACCTACAAAAAGATCACGCAGAGGGTGCAAAAAGACCCTCCGCACCGACTCACGGTGCGGAGGCGCTCCCTCTGCGTCTCAGAGCTTCCAGCAAGCAAGAGAACAATAAAAATAGCAAGCTGGACAGAAAAATAGCAAACAAAAGAAATACAAGCTGGAACTTAGCTTCTGCTGGGAAGACAGGTCACAAGAACGATCCAGGAGTGAACAAGACCAATACTGGAACATTGACAGGTGGCATGGAGCAAAGATCTAAGTGGAGTTAAATAGAGCAGCAGCTAACGAATTAACCTCGTCACCTGTGGAAGGAAACTCAGAAACACCCACCAGAGGAAGTCCATGGACAGAACCAGCCGAAGTACCATTCATGACCACAGGAGGGAGCCCGACAACAGAATTCACAACACTCCAGAGGCACCAGCAGCTTCAGATATCTGTTTGCTGCTTTGTAATGGTATTTTGGCAGCTGCTCTCTTAATCCAATGAATTTGTCTGGCAGAAACCTTCCTCATTATGCCTTTATCTGCATGAACTCTGTGCTCTGTTTAAGTCACAAATCTCTTCACAGTATGATGATCACTCTTAAGTTTTCGTGAAATATCTAATGTTTTCATACCTTGTCCAAGGCATTGCACTATTTAACGCTTTTCAGCAGCAGAGAGATCCTTTTAATTTCCCATATTTCTTGAAACCTGTGGCCTGCTTAATAATGTGGAACGTCATTTTTAAGTAGTTTTCCTTTAATTAGAATCACCTGGAAAACTAATTATCACATGTGTTTAAGATTGATTTCAGTGATCCATTGAGCCCTTAGACACAATACCATCCACGAGTTTATTTGAAAAACAATTAAATCTTTATGACACTTAAATCCAATTTGCATAATAATTTGGAACATGGTGTACAAAGACAATCCAAGACCTGGTTTTAAAAGCTCGCACATACACATTGACGTTGGCTAAATCTGCCGATCACCACCTAATGTGTTAGGGGGCTTTCTGACTATTGCCTGACAGAGGACGTTGAGGGGAAGTGAAGGATCCAACTTGTTGAATTTTGGCGGTTAATCCTTTTGTTCTCTGGGAGATTAGCCATAGAGAACACACATAATGGGGAGCCGGCAGAGGCGACTGTTCGGCTGACCGCCATCTAACGCATATGGCCAGATCAACACTCATGAAAGGGCACAGAGGTCCCAACCATAACCTCCTCTTGTATGATATGATAAAAGAGGAATTTTTGGGCAGCTTATACAATAGAAAGATAAACCCCAACAGGACAATTTTGCATTAGTAATTGACTTAAATCTGCGTCAAGTGTTTGAGCGGTGGTGGAGATACATCCTCGTTTGTCTTGTACACGTCTGACCGGCGAGACATCGTACATTTATCACACGCTAAGCGCATTATACGGTAACACTTGCTGCTGGGTGCGTACGACACTTTGTTGATTAAATATATTAAACAGTTTATATTTCATTCTTCTGAATGTATCAGCATAATTACGTCCCGTGTTATGTAGTGCCATTAATATAATAGCATTAGTGATAAATGCCGTGAAGGACGTTTGTCAGGCGGCCACGACAATCTCTTTGCATCGTTCCTACTTGTCTTAGTGTCTCTATAAAAGTTTAAGATTATGTAAAAGGATAGGGGGTCCTAGGATCTGAGGATTGGGACAAGGCACTCTTCTATGGTGACAGAGAAGACAAATATCCAAGAACCTCAAAAAAATAGTGGTGGTAAATCATTGGTGGTGGGTTCTCTTTTGGGCCTGGACGTTTTGGAATGGTGGGTAAGGTGGTACAGGTCCTTCTCAAAAAATTAGCATATAGTGTTAAATTTCATTATTTACCATAATGTAATGATTACAATTAAACTTTCATATATTATAGATTCATTATCCACCAACTGAAATTTGTCAGGTCTTTTATTGTTTTAATACTGATGATTTTGGCATACAACTCCTGATAACCCAAAAAACCTGTCTCAATAAATTAGCATGTTTCACCCATCCAATCAAATAAAAGTGTTTTTTAATAACAAACAAAACAACCCATCAAATAATAATGTTCAGTTATGCACTCAATACTTGGTCGGGAATCCTTTGGCAGAAATGACTGCTTCAATGCGGCGTGGCATGGAGGCAATCAGCCTGTGACACTGCTGAGATGTTATGGAGGCCCAGGATGCTTCAATAGCGGCCTTAAGCTCATCCAGAGTGTTGGGTCTTGCGTCTCTCAACTTTCTCTTCACAATATCCCACAGATTCTCTATGGGGTTCAGGTCAGGAGAGTTGGCAGGCCAATTGAGCACAGTAATACCATGGTCAGTAAACCATTTACCAGTGGTTTTGGCACTGTGAGCAGGTGCCAGGTCGTGCTGAAAAATGAAATCTTCATCTCCATAAAGCATTTCAGCTGATGGAAGCATGAAGTGCTCCAAAATCTCCTGATAGCTAGCTGCATTGACCCTGCCCTTGATGAAACACAGTGGACCAACACCAGCAGCTGACATGGCACCCCACACCATCACTGACTGTGGGTACTTGACACTGGACTTCAGGCATTTTGGCATTTCCTTCTCCCCAGTCTTCCTCCAGACTCTGGCACCTTGATTTCCGAATGACATGCAAAATTTGCTTTCATCAGAAAAAAGTACTTGGGACCACTTAGCAACAGTCCAGTGCTGCTTCTCTGTAGCCCAGGTCAGGCGCCTCTGCCGCTGTTTATGGTTCAAAAGTGGCTTTACCTGGGGAATGCGGCACCTGTAGCCCATTTCCTGCACACGCCTGTGCACGGTGGCTCTGGATGTTTCCACACCAGACTCAGTCCACTGCTTCCTCAGGTTCCCCAAGGTCTGGAATCGGTCCTTCTCCACAATCTTCCTCAGGGTCCGGTCTCCTCTTCTCGTTGTACAGCGTTTTCTGCCACATTGTTTCCTTCCAACAGACTTACCATTGAGGTGCCTTGATACAGCACTCTGGGAACAGCCTATTTGTTGAGAAATTTCTTTCTGGGTCTTACCCTCTTGCTTGAGGGTGTCAATGATGGCCTTCTTGACATCTGTCAGGTCGCTAGTCTTACCCATGATGGGGGTTTTGAGTCATGAACCAGGCAGGGAGTTTATAAAAGCCTCAGGTATCTTTTGCATGTGTTTAGAGTTAATTAGTTGATTCAGAAGATTAGGGTAATAGGTCGTTTAGAGAACCTTTTCTTGATATGCTAATTTATTGAGACAGGTTTTTTGGGTTATCAGGAGTTGTATTCCAAAATCATCAGTATTAAAACAATAAAAGACCTGACAAATTTCAGTTGGTGGATAATGAATCTATAATATATGAAAGTTTAATTGTAATCATTACATTATGGTAAATAATGAAATTTAACACTATATGCTAATTTTTTGAGAAGGACCTGTAGTAGGTCTTGCCAATTCGTCTCCCTCCAATGTGGTTTTGACGCCGGATCTGGTCAGGGCAGTGGGGTACTCGGTACCGGGTCCTTTGGTTCTCAAGGGGGATGTCATGGTGGCTGACCCGGTCCGTGGCCCTGGGACGTCCGTGTAAAAGGGAAAGGTCTTTAAAGGGATATGTTCATGACGCCACCTGTGGTATTCGGTCAGGGTGACCGACGCTGCTTTAAGGGGTCCACTGGGGTGATGTTATGGCGGTTAGATGGTATACCTTCCCACAGGTGAAGTATGTCCCCAGGGCTTCCCAGTGTGTAGATGGTGGATGGTGAACGGTGTAAGGCGCAGTGAAGAATGAGGACACAAGGTTGCAGTCTCTTTACCTTTTTACTGAAGACTTCAGCATCCACAGTCCAGAGCACAGATCACAGGGCAGGCAGAGTCCGGCCGGTTTGGAGGCAAATCCAGAGTCCCATTATCCAGGTGGAAATCAGTAGCCTTCCTCTAGCGCCTGGGTGTTGTAGTACCTTATTGCTGAGCCTCTCATAAGGTCCTCACAACTGTTGTAGATGTTCTAGATGTTATGTCTCTCTCTGTCCCCCAGATGGATAGGACAAACCCGTATGACTGGTGGCTTGAGGCTTTTTACAGGGATTCTAGCACGCCCCGGCCTCTGAGCGGTGCCACCGTGCCTCCTGGGTATAGGGCACATCAGTAACTTGCAATTAGCTGTCCTGCCGGTCTCTGGAGCAAGGCATAAAGGACTGTTGCTCCCTCGGTGTTCCGGCTACCGGGTCCTGCGCATCAGAAGGAGGCAGCCTGTGCAGGGCAGAACTCCTTCTGGTTTCCACTCCTTTTGCTATGACTCCTTTCTCACTCTCTACAATACAGTTCTCTTTTCATGTCCTTTCTTAGGAACTGCCACACGTGGGGCAGGCGCAGCTCCGTGGCCTTCTGTCTAGGCCTCTGACAGGATCCCACCCCTGTCAGAGACCAACTACCTGAGCCGAAGCTCAGCCAGCAACTGCCTAAGTGAAGCTCAGCTAGCATCTGCCTAACTTCCTATCCAGGCCACCAGTTTTACCTAATTGTGAAGAGTGCCCTAATAAATTGGAGCATAGCTCCCCCTGGTGGACTGGAGTATGAAATGTGTTGTATGTTTGTGGTACCTGGTAAAGAGATCTCCTTTATTGCCTCCAAACGTAACATCACTCCCCCTTAGAGGAGATTGATATTACTGCAACGACCAGGACCCTGGGGCGCTGCAGATCCTTAGAGAGCTCAGCTGTCTGTATGACCACGCTTGTTGAGGCATTTAATGCCTTGTCTATCCTTAACCCTAACCTCCTCTTGCCCTAACCCTGAGAAGTCTGATCTATGAAACATTGTTTTTTTAGTTAAGAGTTTTGCACAGGTGTAGAAATCTGCTATCTTTGTGTTTACTTAGAGACCAGCTGGGCAGTGATGATCTACTTGTTTTTGCATTGAGCAATAGATTTTGGCATCTCATTGGCTTCCTTTACAATATATTATTCGATAAGCCATAACTCTTTGTTTATGTGCAAATAGCATCTTTTTGCAGATCGATTCTGCCTGAATAGGTGCCACAAAAAATGAACACGGTGCACTGCACAGCAATGTCAAAACGAGATTGGTGTCCTCATGTGCCGCCTTTTGTTACCACTCTTAACCACTTCAGCTTCAGAAGCAATGAAGCAATTAAAAGGAAGTAATATGTTCATTTATCAGGACAAACTCTTTATAGCTGACAACATAGGGAAAAGAAGTCAGCGGCCCCTAAGGCCGGCCTCACACTCAGCGTATAAAAATACGGTCCGTAATTTACAGGCCGTAATACGCAGAAAAGTCCCCAAAATAGTGGTCCGTATCTCCTCCGTAGGCAGGGTGTGTCAGCGTATTTTGCGCATGGCATCCTCCGTATGTAATCCTTATGGCATCCGTACTGCGAGATTTTCTCGCAGGCTTGCAAAACCGACATGCGGACATACAATGGATCCATGTTCTCAAAAAATCGTAAAAACATATATACTGTCTATATATATATATATATATATATATATATATATATATATATATACTGTATGTGTGTTAGTGAGACACATATATACATATACAGTGGTGTAACTTGAAACTCATGGGCCCCGATGCGAAAGCTCCAACGGGGCCCCAAAATATTTTAAATCTTTAAATCTACAATAGCAAGGTGACATTAACCCTTCATTACCCCATATCCAACCGCTACACAGGAATGGGAAGAGAGTGGCCAAGTGCCAGAATAGGCGCATCTTCCAGATGTGCCTTTTCTGGGGTGGCTGGGGGCAGATGTTTTTAGCCAGGGGGGGGGGGGGGCAATAACCGTGGACCCTCTCCAGGCTATTAATATCTGCCCTCAGTCACTGGCTTTACCATTCTGGCGGAGAAAATTGCGTGGGAGCCCACACCAATTTTTTCCGCGATTTAACCCTTTAAATTAATAGAGCACCCAAATTTTGCACATACATACTACTAACATTAGTAGTGTGGAATATGCAAAAAAAAAAGGGATATGAGCTGGTTTACTGTATGTAAACCATGTCTCATATCATGTCGGGTTTGGAAAGGAGATAGGAAAAGCCGGCAATTGAATTACTGGCTTTTAAGCTATCTAGCGCTGTATGAAATATTAATATATATATATATATATATACAGTGGGGCAAAAAAGTATTTAGTCAGTCAGCAATAGTGCAAGTTCCACCACTTAAAAAGATGAGAGGCGTCTGTAATTTACATCATAGGTAGACCTCAACTATGGGAGACAAACTGAGAAAAAAAAATCCAGAAAATCACATTGTCTGTTTTTTTATCATTTTATTTGCATATTATGGTGGAAAATAAGTATTTGGTCAGAAACAAGCAATCAAGATTTCTGGCTCTCACAGACCTGTAACTTCTTCTTTAAGAGTCTCCTCTTTCCTCCACTCATTACCTGTAGTAATGGCACCTGTTTAAACTTGTTATCAGTATAAAAAGACACCTGTGCACACCCTCAAACAGTCTGACTCCAAACTCCACTATGGTGAAGACCAAAGAGCTGTCAAAGGACACCAGAAACAAAATTGTAGCCCTGCACCAGGCTGGGAAGACTGAATGTGCAATAGCCAACCAGCTTGGAGTGAAGAAATCAACAGTGGGAGCAATAATTAGAAAATGGAAGACATACAAGACCACTGATAATCTCCCTCGATCTGGGGCTCCACGTAAAATCCCACCCCGTGGGGTCAGAATGATCACAAGAACGGTGAGCAAAAATCCCAGAACCACGCGGGGGGACCTAGTGAATGAACTGCAGAGAGCTGGGACCAATGTAACAAGGCCTACCATAAGTAACACACTACGCCACCATGGACTCAGATCCTGCAGTGCCAGACGTGTCCCACTGCTTAAGCCAGTACATGTCCGGGCCCGTCTGAAGTTTGCTAGAGAGCATTTGGATGATCCAGAGGAGTTTTGGGAGAATGTCCTATGGTCTGATGAAACCAAACTGGAACTGTTTGGTAGAAACACAACTTGTCGTGTTTGGAGGAAAAAGAATACTGAGTTGCATCCATCAAACACCATACCTACTGTAAAGCATGGTGGTGGAAACATCATGCTTTGGGGCTGTTTCTCTGCAAAGGGGCCAGGACGACTGATCCGGGTATATGAAAGAATGAATGGGGCCATGTATCGTGAGATTTTGAATGCAAACCTCCTTCCATCAGCAAGGGCATTGAAGATGAAACGTGGCTGGGTCTTTCAACATGACAATGATCCAAAGCACACCGCCAGGGCAACGAAGGAGTGGCTTCGTAAGAAGCATTTCAAGGTCCTGGAGTGGCCTAGCCAGTCTCCAGATCTCAACCCTATAGAAAACCTTTGGAGGGAGTTGAAAGTCCATGTTGCCAAGCGAAAAGCCAAAAACATCACTGCTCTAGAGGAGATCTGCATGGAGGAATGGGCCAACATACCAACAACAGTGTGTGGCAACCTTGTGAAGACTTACAGAAAACGTTTGACCTCTGTCATTGCCAACAAAGGATATATTACAAAGTATTGAGATGAAATTTTGTTTCTGACCAAATACTTATTTTCCACCATAATATGCAAATAAAATGATAAAAAAAACAGACAATGTGATTTTCTGGATTTTTTTTTCTCAGTTTGTCTCCCATAGTTGAGGTCTACCTATGATGTAAATTACAGACGCCTCTCATCTTTTTAAGTGGTGGAACTTGCACTACTGCTGACTGACTAAATACTTTTTTGCCCCACTGTATATATATATATATGTGTATATATATATATATATATATATACCCCTATACTATGTGTAGACATTTATCTTACCTATTCTATTCTATCCTGTCAGTGTGATTTTGCTGTACACCGCACTGAATTGCCGGCTTTTCTATAGAACACTGCTGCGTATTTCTCGCAAGTGACACTGCTGGTCCATGTGTAATCCGTGTTTTTCTGGCCCCCATAGACTTTCATTGGCGTATTTTTTGCGCAATACGGTGACAAACGCAGCATGCTGCGATTTTCTATGGCCATAGAACACCGTATAATACGGATCAGTAAAATACGGCTGATAGGAGCTGGGGCATAGAGAAGCATTGTACCGTATGCAATCCGGATTTTCAGCACCTCTCTTACGTCCGTAAAACACGCTAGTGTGAGGCCGGCCAAAAAATGGGGCAACCTGCAAAGACAAAGGCAACAGTGAAGGCATTTCTGGAAAAAGACAGCCAACTTTTTGCTAAAGTGCCTTCACCTAGGAAAGCGTGTACACATAGGAGTAGCCTAAGAGAGTAAAGCAGTCTTCCTGGCAAAGAAGCTTGAATTGGCACAGGGTAAAAATCTAAGAGAAGCGATCAGTGACCTGTCAGCGAGAGAGGACAGCGAGCAGCAGAGGATCGCGCTATGAAATCCACCGTAGTATTTCAGCCTATTAAACTTGCATGATGCTCAGTATCAAGTGCTGCAGACAGGTCAATCCGCATTAATATTGAGCACCTCGCTCAGACTCTTGTCACTGGGAGTTCAAACTATCTGGAAGGGACACACACGGCTTTTCAGGAAAAAAAAAAAGTACAATAGTGGATTTATCCCCACTGAGAAAATCACTGGTCACACGTTACAACCCTCCTCTGTTGTATTGAGAATGGATGACACGGGACTAGTGATAGGCGAACCTGCTTGGATAATGTCGTATCAGATCATGCTCGGGTGTTATCTGAGTATTTTGGGCATGCTTGGATATTGTGTTCCAGTCCCTGGGGCTGCATGATTTACGGCTGTTAGGGAATCTTCACATGTGTTCAGGCCAGTAGTGTAGCTACAAGGGGAAGGGGGGGGGTGGCAGAGGGGGCCATCGCCCCGGGCCCCGTGCTCTGAGGGGGCCCACCCGGAGCTACGCTACTGTAACTGCATCGGCACGTGCAGTGCGCCGATGCAGTTACATTCTGTGGCAGAACAGGGAGAATCAATCTTCTTGCTCTGCCGCTATGGGGCCCCTGAGCAGGTGGGGGCGCCCGGTGCCAGCAGTGAGCCCCCCCGCCGTCATCGCATGGTGAGCTGTATCAGCAAGTAGCTGATACAGCTCACTGCATTGATGAGGGAAGGAGCGCTGCGCTCCTTCCCCAATCATCCCCCTGTCAGCATCTGACGTCACTTGTGGAAGCCGACACTGACAATGGGCGCAGTGACATCACCGCCCTGCGCCCGCTGTCGGGACAAGAGCGGGAGCAGGGAGCGCCGCTGGAACAAGGAGGAAGAGAGGTGAATACTGTGGTTTTTTTATGGGGGCTGCCTAATACACTACAGGATCTTACTATGGGGGGGGGCTGCTGCCTAATTGCCTAATACACTACAGGATCTGCCTATGGGGGGGGGGCTGCTGCCTAATTGCCTAATACACTACAGGATCTGCCTATGGGGGTGCTGCCTAATACACTACAGGATCTGCCTATGGGGGGCTGCTGCCTTATATACTACAGGATCTGCCTATGGGGGTGCTGCCTAATACACTACAGGATCTGACTATGGGGGGGCTGCTGCCTAATACACTACGGGATCTGCCTATGGGGGTGCTGCCTAATACACTACAGGATCTGCCTATGGGGTGGTGCTGCCTAATACTACAGGATCTGCCTATGGGGGGCTGCTGCCTTATACACTACAGGATCTGCCTATGGGAGGTGCTGCCTTATACCACAGGGTCTGCCTATAGGGGTACTGCCTTATGCTACAGGGTCTGCCTATGGGGTACTGTCTTGTACTATATTGAGGACTATCTGGCACATTATACTATCCAAAAAAAGAAAGGAATGTCCAGCTTCACCGATTCCGTAAAAAAGAGTTTTCTTTATTCACATACTTTAAACTTGGAGGATACAGATTTCAGCACAACCATATGGGTAAGAATCTCAACGCGTTTCTGGAGACTAGGCTCCCTTAATCATGACCAGGCTAGGCTCCCTTGGTCATGATTACGGAATCGGTGAAGCTGGACATTCCTTTCTTTTTTTGGATCTTGTACGCCTGACACAGCGGGTCCGTGCTCCCGGGATTTGGTTCTTGCATCACGGGTGAGCTGGTTTATGTTCCTTCCTACACATTATACTATATGGAGGTTATCTATGGGGCCATCATACAGTGTGGGGATTACAGTGAGTGAAGGGGCCATCATACAGTATTGGAGCCATCAAACAGTTTAGAGTCTACTAAGGGGTTAGTATACTGTGTGGGTGGTACTATACAGTGAGGGAGCATCATGCTTTGCATAGGGAAGCTGTATAGGGGAGACTCGGGACATTATTAAATGTAAAGTGGGCACTTATTGTTATAGGGGAACTCGGGTTACTGTGACTATCAAAGGGGCACACAGGGCAATATTACTTTCTAGGGGGCAAAATATGGGCAGTGTTTTCTAGGGCACTTGTACCTGGCATTACTAGAATATAGAGGGGGTGCTTTAGAATTGACATAGCAGGTGCAGTAATAGGGACACATACGGCAGCAGCGGCTCAGTATTGGGATATCAGGTGCAGTAATAGGGACACATACAGCAGCAGCGGCTCAGTATTGGGGTATCAGGGGCAGTAATAGGGACACATACGGCAGCAGCGGCTCAGTATTGTGGTATCAGGTGCAATAATAGGGACATACGGCAGCAGAGGCTCAGTATTGGGGTACCAGGGGCAGTAATAGGGACACATATAGCAGCAGCGGCTCAGTATTGGGGTATCAGGTGCAGTAATAGGGACACATACGGCAGCAGCGGCTCAGTATTGGGATATCAGGTGCAGTAATAGGGACACATACGGCAGCAGCGGCTCAGTATTGGGGTATCAGGGGCAGTAATGGGGTCACATATGGCAGCAGCGGCTCAGTATTGGGATATCAGGGGCAGTAATAGGGACACATACGGCAGCAGCGGCTCAGTATTGGGATATCAGGTGCAGTAATAGGGACATATATATATATATATATAGTAGCATAGCGCCTACTACGTGTCTTGGGGGACACTCGCTTGGCACAGGATTAACGCACTCAGGCACGGTTTTCTTATAAAACAGAGTCTTTTAGGTTTATTTCACGTGACATAAAGCACATCCTCAGGAACTTGGCAACAGCTTGAACATCATCTGGACATATTCAACTTCACCACAGTTCGTCTCTGACCCCGGTCAGCATAAGACACGGACCTCGTCCGTTACCTGCTGGCGACCTTCACAGGTTCCTGGACACCTCTTGGCCTCAGAGGTGCCCCATACACAATGTCTCTCTCATCTAACCCCGGTTAGCATAACACGGATCCCTTTCCATTACCTGTTGGTGCCGCACAGGTTTCTCAGATACCTCTCCTCCACAGAGGTATCCTTCAGACGTTTCTCACTCTGACCCCGGTCAGTACAACACGGAGCTCCATCCGTTCCACACACTGGCATGTGCTCTTCAGGAATCCTATTCTCCAGGACTTCCAACACAGGCTTCCAGAACCTTCCAGCATAGACCATTCAGGTCCACACTCCAAGACCAAAACATGAACATGTGACCCACACCCTGGTCACATTATATACCCTTAACCACTCCCCTGGATGGGAGTGTGTAGATGTGTGGCTAGTTTGTCCCGCCCATCTCACACAACTAGCCTAGTAAGTCTCCCTTACAACTACACCATACATATACACACTCTTGAGGGACTACAGGTCCCAGAACAACAATATTGCATCAGACTTACCACGCAGACTCCCTCTGCGACACATATCGGCCATTCACAACACTGCCGGACTTTGTCTCATCAGAATTATGCTTCCAAGTGCATCTTGCAGCGCACACACAGCACCCCCTGGCTGTACCATTGGTCACTACACCACAATATATATATAAGGGCTTAGATTACACATTATTGAAAAAAAGAGGATATATGTACATAAAAATTCATAAATGCATATCCAATCAAATAAAATTCATTGTAAAGTGTCGGTGCTGAAATAATTGAAACATTCTGATTGAGGTGTGAATCAAAAAAGAATTGGATGGACAAAAAATTATATACAGTTAAGTCCATATATTTGGACAGAGATAATATTTTTCTGATTTTGATTACAGACATTACCACAATGAATTTTAAACAAAACAATTCAGATGCAGTTGAAGTTCAGACTTTCAGCTTTCATTTGAGGGTATCCACATTAAAATTGGATGAAGGGTTTAGGAGTTTCAGCTCCTTAATATGTGCCACCCTGTTTTTAAAGGGACCAAAAGTAATTGGACAGATTAAATAATTAATTTATTAATAATTTAATTAATTAAATAAAATGTTCATTTTTAGTACTTGATTGAAAACCGTTTGTTGGCAATGACTGCCTGAAGTCGTGAACTCATGAACATCGCCAGACGCTGTGTTTCCTCCTTTCTGATGCTCTGCCAGGCCTTCACTGCCGTGGTTTTCAGTTGCTGTTTGTTTGTGGGCCTTTCTGTCTGAAGTTTAGTCTTTAACAAGTGAAATGCATGCTCAGTTGGGTTGAGATCAGGTGACTGACTTGGCCATTCAAGAATATTCCACTTCTTTGCTTTAGTAAACTCCTGGGTTGCTTTGGCTTTATGTTTTGGGTCATTGTCCATCTGTAGTATGAAATGATGACCAATCAGTTTGGCTTCATTTGGCTGGATCTGAGCACACAGTATGGCGGTTCTGAATACCTCAGAATTAATTCAGCTGCTTCTGTCCTGTGTCACATCATCAATAAACACTAGTGACCCAGTGCCACTGGCAGCCATGCATGCCCAAGCCATCACACTGCCTCCGCCATGTTTTACAGATGATGTGGTATGCTTTGGATCATGAGCTGTACCACGCCTTCGCCATACTTTTTCCTTTCCATCATTCTGGTAGTGGTTGATCTTGGTTTCATCTGTCCAAAGAATGTTCTTCCAGAACTGTGCTGGCTTTTTTAGATGTTTTTTAGCAAAGCCCAGTCGAGCCTTTTTCTTCTTGATGCTTATGAGTGGCTTGCACCGTGCAGTGAACCCTTTGTATTTACTTTCATGCAGTCTTCTCTTTATGGTAGATTTGGATATTGATACGCTGACCTCCTGGAGAGTGTTCTTCACTTGGTTGGCTGTTGTGAAGGGGTTTCTCTTCACCATGGAGATTATTCTGCGATCATCCACCACTGTTGTCTTCCGTGGGCACCCAGGTCTTTTTGCATTGATGAGTTCACCAGTGTTTTCTTTCTTTCTCAGGATGTACCAATGGCTTGTTTCACCTGCATGGAGAGCTTCTTTGACCGCATGTTTACTTCACAGCAAAACCTTCCAAATGCAAGCACTGTAATGTCCACACGGTGTAAGGAATTTAAGAGAGAGTAATCTTTAACTGTATTTTATTCTTCTCTTTTCCTCCAGCACACAGCATAACAGCAGCATAAGATTTTCTCCTCAGGCTAGAACTGAAACAGAAACTACACTCAACTCCCGCCCTCGCTTTCTTAAAGAGACAGATCTAATTCTTATACATTACATCATCCCCCCTTTTTTTTTTTTTTAAATATATATATATATATATATTAACAACCTAAAAGAAATATTGACAATGTAACAACACGAAAATGTCCAAGAAAAACCATATGTCTGTATTGTCTTATTCCCCTTTTTTTTAAACTATATCTCTTCAATAAGTCTCGATGGAGCCCTTCTTTCCCGTGTAGGGTAATGTGTGGGTTCATTGGGGGTGTCCAGTGCTGACGGATCAGTCACCTCTTGTTGGTCCTCTCCACTGTCGGGTATCAAATCTTCCACTGGTGGGAGTTCATTACCATTGTTCTGCGGTATGATTTTAAAATGTGAGGAATTTCGAGTGATCGAGTGTCCGTCTCGCTCAGCCGTGACCATACTGCCTTTTCTCTCAGTAACATTATATTTTGCATGACTATATACAGCTGTGGTTTTGTTGGTTGATTTTTGACGCACAACAACCATATCACCTCTTTTGATGGCACATGGCTGTGCCCGTCGCCTTCTGTCTGCATAATGTTTCATGGCTTGCTTGTTAAAGAAATCCGTTGATCGCACTGAAAAGTCATTTGGTAAGGGATGACTGGTCACATCAGGGATCAGTGTACGAAGAGTTCTGCTGAACATTAGATGAGATGGCGCAGCATTAGTGGTGGAATGTGGCGTGTTGCGGTAATTGCGCAGGAATTTGTATAGTGACTGTTTCAGTGGGGTGTGCTCCAGGCTGGCTGCCTTGATTCGTTTCCCCATGGTGCGCATGAAACGTTCTACGATTCCATTAGCTTGCAGCCAGCAAGGTGTGACTTTTCTGTGGCCGAACCCCAAGTATTCGGAAAACTGTGCAAACACATGTCCATTGAATGGAGGTCCATTATCTGTTTTGACCACTCTTGGAATGCCATATGCAGAGAATATGTCGTCCAGTTCTGGTATGACACTATTAGCAGACGTTGAAGAGATGAATGAAATGACAGGGTATCTAGAATATTCATCAATTGTTACTAGAATGTATTGGCCATTTGGTAATGGTCCATATATGTCGACTGCCACTTCCTCCCATACAGCAATGGGTAACGGAGACATTTGCAATGGCTCTAGAGTTGATGATGGAGTAATTAATTGACAAGTGGAGCAATGTCTAATCTTCTCTTCCACCAATTTATCCATATTTGGGAACCACACTTTTTCTCTGAGTAACTTTTTTGTGCCAACAATTCCTAGATGATCTTCGTGTGCTATCTGTATGACTAGGTTGCGCAAGGCCTTAGGTACAACCAGTTTGGTACCACGAAGGATGAGTTGATCTTCAGTGACTGATAATTCCTCACGTACATTTGAAAATAGTTTTAACTCTTTCAGATCAATCCCCATCTTCAGGAAATTTTTTCTTTTGAATTTCATGCCACCTTCTAATTTGGATAATTTGTATTAAGGCACAGAGTGTCTTGTCACTTGTTGTCGTATTCACAAACTGATCAACAGAAAGTGCTTTTGGCACGGCGTGAGCTGCAACAAAGTGGATGTATTCTTCAATGGAGGAATGCACAGGTAAATCATCATTCCTGGGATGTCTTGAGAGATAATCAGCCGGATTGCTGTATTTTCCAGGTTTGTGAACAATTTTGTAATTATAGTCCTGTAGACGTAGACCCCATCATTCAATCCGTGCTGGCATTTTAGCTCGGGGATTTCCAAAAATTGTAAGGAGAGCTTGATGATCTGTGACAATAGTGAAGGGAGCGCCATAGAGAAATAAGTGAAAGTGTTCACATCCCCAGACGACTGCCAAGCTTTCTTTTTCAGGTTGTGAATACTTTCTTTCAGTGCTTGTTAAGCTTTTACTTGCATAAGAAATGATGTGGGGACTTTGATTGTCATCCTTGTATTGTGCTAAAATTGCACCCAGTCCCACGGGACTAGCATCCACAATCAGTTCTGTTCGAAGAGCTGGATCAAAATAGGCCATGGTGGTTGTTGAGCAGAGTTTGTTTTTGATTGATTCAAAAGAGGCCTGACAGTCTTGGGACAATTGAAAAACGCAATTTTGTTTCGTAAGTTCCCTTAATGGAGTGCTGATTGTCGAAAAATTTGGAATATACAGTGGGGCAAAAAAGTATTTAGTCAGTCAGCAATAGTGCAAGTTCCACCACTTAAAAAGATGAGAGGCGTCTGTAGTTTACATCATAGGTAGACCTCAACTATGGGAGACAAACTGAGAAAAAAAAATCCAGAAAATCACGTTGTCTGTTTTTTTAACATTTTATTTGCATATTATGGTGGAAAATAAATATTTGGTCAGAAACAAAATTTCATCTCAATACTTTGTAATATATCCTTTGTTGGCAATGACAGAGGTCAAACGTTTTCTGTAAGTCTTCACAAGGTTGCCACACACTGTTGTTGGTATGTTGGCCCATTCCTCCATGCAGATCTCCTCTAGAGCAGTGATGTTTTTGGCTTTTCGCTTGGCAACACGGAGTTTCAACTCCCTCCAAAGGTTTTCTATAGGGTTGAGATCTGGAGACTGGCTAGGCCACTCCAGGACCTTGAAATGCTTCTTACGAAGCCACTCCTTCGTTGCCCTGGTGGTGTGCTTTGGATCATTGTCATGTTGAAAGACCCAGCCACGTTTCATCTTCAATGCCCTTGCTGATGGAAGGAGGTTTGCACTCAAAATCTCACGATACATGGCCCCATTCATTCTTTCATGTACCCGGATCAGTCGTCCTGGCCCCTTTGCAGAGAAACAGCCCCAAAGCATGTTGTTTCCACCACCATGCTTTACAGTAGGTATGGTGTTTGATGGATGCAACTCAGTATTCTTTTTCCTCCAAACACGACAAGTTGTGTTTCTACCAAACAGTTCCAGTTTGGTTTCATCAGACCATAGGACATTCTCCCAAAACTCCTCTGGATCATCCAAATGCTCTCTAGCAAACTTCAGACGGGCCCGGACATGTACTGGCTTAAGCAGTGGGACACATCTGGCACTGCAGGATCTGAGTCCATGGTGGCATAGTGTGTTACTTATGGTAGGCCTTGTTACATTGGTCCCAGCTCTCTGCAGTTCATTCACTAGGTCCCCCCGCGTGGTTCTGGGATTTTTGCTCACCGTTCTTGTGATCATTCTGACCCCACGGGGTGGGATTTTGCGTGGAGCCCCAGATCGAGGGAGATTATCAGTGGTCTTGTATGTCTTCCATTTTCTAATTATTGCTCCCACTGTTGATTTCTTCACTCCAAGCTGGTTGGCTATTGCAGATTCAGTCTTCCCAGCCTGGTGCAGGGCTACAATTTTGTTTCTGGTGTCCTTTGACAGCTCTTTGGTCTTCGCCATAGTGGAGTTTGGAGTCAGACTGTTTGAGGGTGTGCACAGGTGTCTTTTTATACTGATAACAAGTTTAAACAGGTGCCATTACTACAGGTAATGAGTGGAGGAAAGAGGAGACTCTTAAAGAAGAAGTTACAGGTCTGTGAGAGACAGAAATCTTGATTGTTTGTTTCTGACCAAATACTTATTTTCCACCATAAAATGCAAAAAAAATGATAAAAAAACAGACAATGTGATTTTCTGGATTTTTTTTCTCACTTTGTCTCCCATAGTTGAGGTCTACCTATGATGTAAATTACAGACGCCTCTCATCTTTTTAAGTGGTGGAACTTGCACTATTGCTGACTGACTAAATACTTTTTTGCCCCACTGTATCTAGCACAGTAACTTGCCATTCCAAGAAAAGAGTGCACTTCACTGGCATCCTGTGGAATTGAAGCTGCTCTGATGGATTCCACTTTCTTGGGATCAGGTCGTACTGCTTCTGCCGAGAAAATGTGACCATAGAACTCCAATGAATTTATATCAAATTCACATTTTTCTTTGTTTAAAGTAAGTCCAGCAGAGAGCAGACATTCAAAGATAGCATATAGAACACGATTATGTTCAGCTTGAGTTTTCCCAAAAACCAGTATGTCATCACTGTAATTAAAGGCATTTGGAATATGTTGAATGACGCTCCTTATCGTATCTTGAGAAATTTCTGCTGCTGAGCAGACCCCAAACGTCAATCTTTTGTATCTTCTGAGACCCACATGGGTGGAAAATGTTGTTAAGTATCTGGATTCTGGACTCAATTCTAATTGATGATAGCCCTTATTAAGGTCGAGCTTTGAAAAAGCTGTTGCTCCATTTAATAAATAAATAATGTCATCAATTGTGGGTGAGATGTGTCTTTTCCTTTGAATAGCAGTGTTGGGCAGGCGCATGTCAACACACAGTCTTACCTGCTCTGGAGTCTTTGGTTTTGGAACTACCACAAGTGGAGAGACCCACGGAGTGGGACCAGAAACTGTTTCAGTGACATCATCATCCATGAGTAATTGGAGTTCCTTTTCTACCTTCTTTCTCAGGTGAAATGGAATACGCCTGTGAACCTGGGCTACTGGATGAACACTGTCATCCACATGAAGATGCACTTGAGAGTCCTTTAATTTCCCCAATCCACTAAATAGGGAGGGAAAACTGTTCACCATGGCTTGTACATCCAGGTCCGCAGGGTCGGTTATGCTATGAAAAATCTGGATGAGTCCTAGCTTCAAGGCAGTGTGATAGCTGAGAAGACAGCCTCCTGATCCTTGTAATGTGTGAAAAGTGGTTTTCTGCCTATTTTCTTTATAGCTAAGTTCAGCATCAAATTGTCCCATTGTAACTAGAGGTGTTTTAGATCCATATGGAAAGATTTTAGTATGCACTTGCTGTAAGACTGGCTTTGTTTTCAACTGTTCATAAGTATTGCTGTCTATGGTATCCACCAAAGCTCCTGTATCTATTGTAAAGGTGATATCCGTGTTGCAGATGGTGAGTGTAATACATGGAGACTGCACTGAGCCAGTGACAGAAGTTTACATTACAAGCACCACACCTCAAATCAACTCCAGGCCTTTTATCTGCTTAGTTGAGAATGCCATAACGAAGGGATTGCCCACACTTGTCCATGAAATAGCCTTGGAGTCAATTGTCCAATTACTTTTGGTCCCTTTAAAAACAGGGTGGCCCATGTTAAGGAGCTGAAACTCCTAAACCCTTCATCCAATTTTAATGTGGATACCCTCAAATGAAAGCTGAAAGTCTGATCTTCAACTGCATCTGAACTGTTTTGTTTAAAATTCATTGTGGTAATATCTATAACCAAAATTAGAAAAATGTTGTCTCTGTCCAAATATACGGTATATGGACTTATCTGTAATTATCCAAAAACCAGCCACAGATACTAAGCGGCATGACACACGGTTCTCACGCTGTCAAAAGATGTCACCACTGCTCACTGATGCGGAGCTCGCAGCAGCTCATTCCCCAGTGTTTCTCATCCCGGATGGTCGCATCTTGGCACAGTCCAGGTTGAAATCTATTTACACTCCCTGTCAAAGTGGTAGCAAAATGTGAGTTGGAGTGGGGTGTGCGGGGGCAGCATTGCATCATACCGGCTCAATAAGAGCATTGCCACTGCTCAAAAGGACTCCAGTGACGCAGCCGATAAAAATTGTGATTTTCTGGGGAAAAAAGTGAGTGACCTATTGCAGAAATCTGGGTCTGTATCTCTACTTTATGTGGCTGTGAGGATGTGGACTGTCTTACCTCATCCCTACCCTAAAGACAACAGCCATATGCATATGTGTAATGGGAACAGTGTTATGCGGTTTATGCATTTAATGCATATGAGTATAATCCCTATGTAATATGTTATGGTAATTTGTAGAATAGCGTGAAAAATGTGGAAACCCCATGATAGTTTATAAAGGTAAGTGTTTTATAGATGAAAAGGAAGCTAGGATTAGTAGTAGTATACTGTAGAGATAGGAAATGGATAAGGAATAGTTAATGTTAGGTACAGGCCCACAGATGGGAGGGGATTAGTGTTAATAAAAGTAGAGGGACTTCCTGGTTATGAGTGGTTAGGAGTAGTGGAAGGTTTAAGCAAGTTCTTCGTGGAGTTCAAGTGCAGTGGGCTGCTAGGGCCGACATCTGGGTGCACTGCTGTGACCACACAGCATTTACTATTAATTATCTGGACATCTTTTTCAGTAAACCAGGAGGCATAGAGTGTTATCTATATGTTAACTTTTTAATTCATGTGTTTGTTCTTTGGTTGGTCAAGAAAACACAGACTTTTGTTTGTATAAGCCTGCAATATTTTAAATTGATGTTTGTTGTAACATATTGTGTTGTTATCGTGGATGACAGAGACGCAGGGTAATTGAACGATAGATGTTTGTAAATATGTTGATTACACATTGTCCAGGCCAGCTAGATTTTTGACCTGCAATACAGAGAAGGACAAACTATGCAAATTGATTAAATACTCAAATAATGTGAGTTAATTTAATCACACCTTCCTATTAACCTCTGGATGATGGCTTGAAGAACAACAGTTGTGAACTTTAAGTTGGATATGCCTCTAACAGATTATCCAAGAGATCCAGAGAGCCAAAGAACCAGATACTCTTTGCAAAACCACAGCCAGGAACACTACAGCATAGCTGCCAGATCATTTTTCAATCACGAGGGACACAGATTTGACATTCTACAGGATGCCAGTGCAGCGCCCCAGAGACCTGGTCGTTGCAGTATGACACTCTGCCACTAAGGGGAGTGATGGTACGTCTGATGGCACTGAAGG
Source organism: Ranitomeya imitator (assembly GCF_032444005.1). Lineage (NCBI taxonomy): Eukaryota > Metazoa > Chordata > Amphibia > Anura > Dendrobatidae > Ranitomeya > Ranitomeya imitator. The sequence continues at coordinate 178,304,286 of NC_091283.1, read as the reverse complement.
AATTCTCCTGACCAGGTATCACCAGCACACATTACACTTCACACTCCGGCCACTAGGGGGAGCAAAAGGCTTTATTTATTGGGCCCCTCCTCACACGGGTAAAACTAGGGGTTGGATAGAAAGTTAGTCAGAAGTTGACTGGGTTGGATTCAGGCAACATCCTGTGGCAGGGGGTGTTGCAGGGAGAAGGCACAGGGGGGTCTGTTGTGAATTCCGCTCTTGGGCTCCCTCCGGTGGTTGTAAGTGGCACTTTTGTGAGTTCTGCTCTTGGGCTCCCTCTTGTGGTTTCTAGTGGTATGGCTGCTCCTTGGAGTTAGCTGTCATCAGCTGCCTCCACTTATGGTCCGCTATTTAAGTCTGGCTCTTTATTCAGCCTGTGCCACTTGTCAATGTTCCTAGCTGGATTCACTTCTCTGCTTGGATTCTCCTGGTTTCCTGACCAGTTCTGCAAAGATAAGTTCTGGCTTTGCTCATTTCAGTCCACATGTTGTGGACTTATTGTTCTGTGCATTCTATATTTGTCCAGTTGTCAGTATGGATTTTTTCTGTTAGCTGGAAGCTCTGGGAAGCAGATTTACCCTCCACACCTTTAGTCAGGTGTGGAGATTTTGTAAACTCTGTGTGGATTGTTTTGTAGTTTTTATACTGACCACACAGTATCCTTTCCTGTCCTATCTATCAAGCTAGACTGGCCTCCAATGCTAAAATCTGATTTCATTTCTGCGTATGTTATTTTCCCCTCCTCTCACCATCAATATTTGTGGGGGGCTATCTTTCCTTTGGGGATTTTCTCTGAGGCAAGATAGGTTTCCTGTTTCCATCTTTAGGGGAAGTTAGATCTTAGGCTGTGCCGAGGGGTCTAGGGAGCGTCAGGTACCCCCCACGGCTATTTTTAGTTGCGCTGCTAGGTTCAGGGTTTGCGGTCAGTACAGATACCACCTCCTTCAGAGCTTGTCTCATGTTGTTCCTAAACCACCAGATCGTAACAGTACAAGTGGCCAAAAATGAATTAAATGCTTCTCAAAAGAAGGAAAAGAAAGTTCTGAACCATTTTTTTTTCTGTGCTTTGGTTTGTCTTTTTTTTTTTCCTCTTGATATCTGGGTGGTTCAGGATATATGTTTTGGCATGGATGTTCAGGGTTTGTTTTCTCATGTGGATCAACTTGCTGCAAGAGTACAGAATATCCAGGACTATGTTGTCCAGACTCTGGCTTTAGAGCCCAGAATTCCTACTCCTGATTTGTTTACTAGGATTCTCCCTTGCCGGTGGACAGTCATGTCAGCACAAGCATGTGATTTGTATACTTCTGACCACATTCTGACTAGACGTGCCCGGCCTCGCTCTGTTCATTTTCATTGACTGAGGCCACACATGTCTAGTCAGCACGTATGTAAATCACCAGCATGAGAGAATCCTGACAGTGTGCAGGGCGCACTGTGAGAAGTCAGAAGTCTGCAGTCACAAAGAATGACTGCAGCCTCATCACAAACATGGACATCCCTTTTAATGCTCCTAACATAAATAAAAACATGAGTTAGTATCACAAATAACATTTACATCCAGGTACCTTATAGATGATGTTGTCTCTGGAGCCGTTCTCCTTTTCTTCATCTTGTCCAGACCCCATGATGAGTTATCTCATCCACAGCCGTCTCTGCAGACTTCCATCTTCTCCGCTCTTTTGCAGAAAATCTCGACATGATGCCCTTAAAGATACAAGTGTCATTATAATGCTCCTGAATAAAAAAATTGCCCCTCATTATATTGTCTGCATAAAATATGACCCCCACATTGTCCCTCTTATGGTACATGCTCTTCACACTGACCTCCCCTTTCCATACCGGACCCCTCTTCACACTGTCCTCTTACAATGTGTCCCCCCTATAGGGCCCAGTATATATACTCCATATTTATACTCCATCCTCCCACCCTGCGTCCATGGCTCCCCCATCCTCCGTGCATGGCTCCTCCATCCTCCCACCCTGCGTCCATGGCTCCCCCATCCTCTCACCCTGCCTCCATGGCTCCCCCATCCTCTCACCCTGCCTCCATGGCTCCCCCATCCTCTCACCCTGCGTCCATGGCTCCCCCATCCTCTCACCCTGCGTCCATGGCTCCCCCATCCTCTCACCCTGCGTCCATGGCTCCCCCATCCTCTCACCCTGCGTCCATGGCTCCCCCATCCTCCTCCCCTGCGTCCATGGCTCCCCCATCCTCCTCCCCTGCGTCCATGGCTCCCCCATCCTCCTCCCTGATATATATACAAGACACATATATCTATATACTCAGGACATACACACACACACACACAGGACACACATATATACAAGACACATATCTATATACTCAGGACACTCATATATACAGGACACATATATCTATATACTCAGGGCATATATACACAGGACACATATATATACTCAGGATATATATACAGAGGACACACATACATACATGACACATATATCTAATCTATATACTCAGGACATATATATACACACAGAACACACATATATATATATATATATATATACACACAGGACACATATCTATATACTCAGTACATATATACACACACAGGACACACATATAAATATATATATACAGGACACATCTCTATATACTCAGGACATATATACAGAGGACACCCATATATATACAAACAGGTGCAGGTGCCTGGATCCCACGTTCCTTATCTCTGTGACCTGGTGACCCGCCGCCTCCTCCTCTCACACCCGCAGGGTGGCGCCTCCTGCTGGTAATGATGTGGGCCACTGAGGAGCGCAGACATATGGAGACATATGGAGCTGCCGGCTGGGCTCCCGGCTCCTGTCCCCGGGGAGGACGCAGCGTCACTGCCGGATCTGGACGAGGAGAAGCTGCTGAGCGCCCTGCACACTGCACACCCGATACCTGCAGCTGCGGGTGTATGTGAGTAACCAGAGATCGCGACAGCCCCCCGCACACTGCGGACAGAGCCTACAGGTGCCCGAGATCACTCTCAGCTCACCCCAAGGTGTAACCAATATATACCCCACCCCCATAATATAACCCTCTACTATATACCCCACCCCCACTATACACCTGACCCCCCACTATACACCCGACCCCCCACTATATAACCCTGTCATACTCACCTTTCTCTCACCGCACGGCGCAGAACTTCCCGGCATCTCTGCAGCGTCTTCCTTCCTGTATGAGCGGTCACGTGGTACCGCTAATTAAGGTGATGAATATGCGCATATTCATCACCTTTAATGAGCGGTACCACGTGACCACTGAAGACAGGACGCTGAGATGGAGTTGCAGCCATCGCTGGAGGAAGGTGAGTATGACGTCTTCAGGGAGGGCGGGGGAAGGAGGGCGGGAGGGAGGCAGGAGGGGGGGCGGGCACTTGACCCCGGACTTTTATTAAAAAAAAGATTAAAAAAAAAAAACCTTGCTCAAGTGCGCCCCCCCGCATCCTGCCGCCCTAGGCACGTGCCCTCAAGTGACTAGTGGCAAATACGGCCCTGTTTGTGGGGGGCTATCTTTCCTTTGGGGATTTTCTCTGAGGCAAGATAGGTTTCCTGTTTCCATCTTTAGAGGAAGTTAGATCTTAGGCTGTGCCGAGGGGTCTAGGGAGCGTCAGGTACCCCCCACGGCTATTTTTAGTTGCGCTGCTAGGTTCAGGGTTTGCGGTCAGTACAGATACCACCTCCTTCAGAGCTTGTCTCATGTTGTTCCTAAGCCACCAGATCATAACAGGGGTCCCTGTCAGGCGTGGGAACCTGGCAGGTGCCTAGCGAACAGAACAGAACGTTACGGAACCGCGCCTGCACTATCTTGCGGCGGTATCCTAAGAAAGAGACAAGAAGCGAAGGATATTGTGGAACAGTATAAACGAGATCAAGCAAAAAGGAGTACCAGTAGGAGTCGTGTCGTGAGACCGAGGCAACATCCTACTGAGGCGCGTAGCCGGTGACCGGAACACCGCGGGAGTAACTGACTTTAGGCCTTACTTCAAACTCCGCAGGACAGTTAATTATAGGTTGGCTGTCTACCTTAAATTTCCTAAGAAGACATAGGAGGCAACAGTGGGAGAGGGGCGTCTCTAGGGTCCCGGAAGACCTCCAGGCCTTCCCGTCATACGGGTGCGTCCTAGCCAAAACATACTGGGGGACGAGAAACTAGCAACATCTGGAACTAAAGAAAGAGAGAGAGCTGTAGAGAACGAACGAACGAGAACAGCAGTTGTGAGGACTATTCCGAATGCTCAGCAGGGTAGGACTACAACACACAGGCGCTAGTGGTGGGCAACGATTTCCATCTGCGAGGGAAACTCTGGAAGTGCCCATCAGGCCGGCCTGTCTCTGATAGCCCTGTTAAACGTGCTCTGGATTGAGGATCCTGAAGTCTTCAGTAAAGAGGTAAAGAGACTGCAACCTTGTGTCCTCGTTATTGCCTGCACCTCACACCATCACCATCCACCTTACTGGGAAGCCCTGGGGACATACTTCACCTGTGGGAAGGTATACCATCCAGCTGCCATTCCATCACCCCAGCGGACCCCACAGCAGCGTCGGTCACCCTGACCGAACACCACAGGTGGTGTCACGAACCTCTGACATACTGCACCACCTTTATTGGACGCCCCTTAGCAGGGTCGCGGACCGGGTCTAGCCACCGTGACAGCCTCAGAACAGAACCAGAGAGGCCCGGTACCGAGAACGCGTGGCCCTGTGTCTGGGGGCGATCCAACTTGGCGTCACGAACAGGATCGTACTTAAGCCTGAAGTATTGGGTCATGTGTGCCTTGGAATTGTGATTGAAACTTGTTGGACTGTAATTTATTGCAAGGACTGTGTATTGCTATCTGCCGCAAGATTCCCGCCAAAACTGCCGCCATTGTAGCGCCACGAGGAGCGCAAGAGAAGAAGAAGGGCGTGGAAGTGGGCGTGAGTAAGCTGGAGCACGCGAAAGATAATGTCCGCCCAGTCTAAATATTTCTGTACAGTGAGGACGTGTCCGTCAGCAGCTGAGATCCGCCTCCTGATCCTCAATGGGGGGCGGAGGAACAAGAAACGAAACCGCCCACGAAGAAGAGAGCGGGAAAGAGACCAGGAGGCGACCCACGTGGAGGACGCCATGGCCGGCCGCTCAGACCCAGACAGCAGGGGTTGAAGCGGAGGGCTCCCCCAGCTACCCGGACGAGTGCAACAGCCAGAGCCTCACATCTGGGACCGGTCTCCTGCAGGATGAGATGGAGGGCCTGATGGAGCAGCTTCTCCAGTGGAAGCTTGAGGCCGAGACTTCGTGCCAGGAGGTACCCGCGGAGGAACTCCCGACCCCGGATCCTGTATCAACCTTGTAATCGCCTGCAACGGAGGGAGCCACACCGACCGGTGAGTCCGCCGGCCCCACCCTACCCACGGAAGACTTGTTGATAGGCCCGGTCGCAGCACCCCCTTCCCCCGGGCCCCATGCTCGCAAGCCAATTCCACATTGGGACCGAGCCACCGGCATGGAGCATTTCTACAAGGCCCCGATTTCGCCGACCGTCATGCCAGGCGAGGTCTACGCTGAACGCACCACCTGTCACTGGGTGAACCCAGGGTCGAATATTATGGGATTCCCCGGGGTGAAGACACGAGAAGGGGAGATGGTGGAGGCCCTTAGCTGGGAAGAATACCAGTCCCAGCTGGAGCAACAGTGGGAGGAGCAGGAGAAACAGCACCAGGCCCAGCGAGAAGCCCACTATCGGCGGGACCTCGAGGTGAAGGATCGAGCCCGCAAGGACCGCACCACCCACCAGGCCCCGCGCAGGCAGGGCACCGTTGTGGACGTCAAGCTCCGCGGGGGATGGGGCTTCATTAAGGATCCGGATCTATATTCCGAGGTGTTCGTAAACCGGAGGGATGTGGAGTCCCATCTCAAGGAAGGCCACCCGGACCGGGATCTACAAAGGGGGAAGAAGTCACTTACACCCGACATTTTGGGGAGAGGGGGTGGCTCGCCCTGAACGTGTGCAAGCGACCAGTCCCCATGACATCACCAGTCAAAGCGGCGGAGAAGCCGTTCCCCATAGCGAGGGTGACCCCTTGTGACCGGACCACGACCGTCACCAAGACCATGGTGGTGACCCCTACTTGCACCATGGTGACAACCACCACTTGCACCGTGGACACTGCTACTACGGCGGTGGCAGAGAGCTCGCCCTCAGGAGTGGTTGGCGCCTCGGTTGCTGCGAGGTCCAGGACAAGTGCCACACAGACCCCTGACTGGAGCCCGGGATCTCCTGTGACCACTCCGAGTGCCCGCGAGTACCCGGCGAGGTGGCCCCGCCCACTGCTGCCGGTGGAGTTGTCACGACCACTAACGCCGAGGAAATAAACCTCGGAGATCCGAATATGTACATAGTTAACTCTTTATCTTCAAACTGCTACCTTAAACGCGTAGGGGTTAGAGAGAGAGTCCTCCTGAGAACTGTAGAAAGATGGTCGGTACAATGACAGTAGGCCCAGCCAAGGAGCTAGGCAGTCCTGCATTGGGGAAGTTAGAGCGGAAAGAAAAATTGAGTTATTTATATAGCATTTTATAGTAGGCCTTTAGTGGGTTCAGCGTATACGCCCTTAAAGGAAAAGTTAACTTATTGTTCAGAGTTTGCACTTGGTAGAATACCCAGCTGGGTACTGAGAGTTATTTATAGTCAACATGTTATTTAAAAATATTTAATTTTGTTTGTAACATTCAAGTGTTCTCATCTCCCATAAAGGGAAGCATTGTTCTATTTACTTGTTTTAGCATTTCAAAAATTTTGTATGTCTTTTGCTACTATGTATTGTTGTTCTTCTTCCCAGTCCAGGAGTACTGGATTTAACCGAGGGGGGAGTGCAGCGCCCCAGAGACCTGGTCGTTGCAGTATGACACTCTGCCACTAAGGGGAGTGATGGTACGTCTGATGGCACTGAAGGAATTCTCCTGACCAGGTATCACCAGCACACATTACACTTCACACTCCGGCCACTAGGGGAAGCAAAAGGCTTTATTTATTGGGCCCCTCCTCACACTGGTAAAACTAAGGGTTGGATAGAAAGTTAGTCAGAAGCTGACTGGGTTGGATTCAGGCAACATCCTGTGGCAGGGGGTGTTGCAGGGAGAAGGCACAGGAGGGTCCCTGTCAGGCGTGGGAACCTGGCAGGTGCCTAGCGAACAGAACAGAACGTTACGGAACCGCGCTTGCACTACCTTGCGGCGGTATCCTAAGAAAGAGACAAGAAGCGAAGGATATTGTGGAACAGTGTATACGAGATCAAGCAAGTCGTGCCGTGAGACCGAGGCAAAATCCTACTGAGGCGCGTAGCCGGTGGCCGGAACACCGCAGGAGTAACTGACTTTAGGCCTTACTTCAAACTCCGCAGGACAGTTAATTATAGGTTGGCTGTCTACCTTAAATTTCCTAAGAAGACATAGGGGGCAACAGTGGGAGACGGGCGTCTCTAGGGTCCTGGAGGACCTCCAGGCCTTCCCGTCATACAGGTGCGTCCTAGCCAAGACATACTGGGGGACGAGAAACTAGCAACATCTGGAACTAAAGAAAGAGAGAGAGCTGTAGAGAACGAATGAACGAACGAGAACAGCAGTTGTGAGGACTATTCCGAATGCTCAGCAGGGTAGGACTACAACACACAGGCGCTAGTGGTAGGCAACGATTTCCATCTGCGAGGGAAACTCTGGAAGTGCCCATCAGGCCGGCCTGTCTCTGATAGCCCTGTTAAACGTGCTCTGGATTGAGGATCCTGAAGTCTTCAGTAAAGAGGTAAAGAGACTGCAACCTTGTGTCCTCGTTATTGCCTGCACCTCACACCATCACCATCCACCTTACTGGGAAGCCCTGGGGACATACTTCACCTGTGGGAAGGTGTACCATCCAGCTGCCATTCCATCACCCCAGCAGACCCCACAGCAGCGTCGGTCACCCTGACCGAACAGCACAGGTGGCGTCACGAACCTCTGACATACTGCACCACCTTTATTGGACGCCCCTTAGCAGGGTCGTGGACCGGGTCTAGCCACCGTGACAGCCTCAGAACCGAACCAGAGAGGCCCGGTACCGAGAATGTGTGGCCCTGTGTCTGGGGGCGATCCACCAGCCCCGGCTGAAAGAATACAGATCTGCTCCATTGACCATCACTGAACACGTGGACAAGTTTTGGAAAGCCAGGATTGGGATCCACCGATCACCTGGCTCCATGGAGGTGTTCGGAGAAGCCAGGTTGTAATCCTCTGATAACCTGGCCTTATACCTCAATAGACTGTCAGCTTCCTAAGCTTGTTGTTACCTCTTCTCTGTGCATGCCACAGGTGGGGTCATCCCTGGAAGCTGTGAAGCCACAGCAGCTCTTATCCCGTCGAGTCAGCGAAGAGTGAAACTCTCTAATTTTGCCCTATCTTGGGTACTTTGCTGGGACTGTTCTATGCAGGCACGGACTGGCCCACAGGAGAATCCTCCGGTGGGCCCCAGTGCAGGAATGGGCCACCCACCACCCTCTTATATGAGCAGTACTTGGCACAATATACTTGATTCACCATGTACAGTTTATTGCTAAAGAATTTTGTGAATGAGGATAAAGTCATATTTGCATGTAGCTGAAAAGTGGGGCCTTGAAGTTGATGTTACTGGTGGGCCATGGCACCCCAGTCCAATACTGGTTCTGTGTGTTATTTTCTATTTGTAGTTTAATAAAGTATTGCCACATTGTTTCACCCTCACCCTGTGTTGTCCAAGTAGAATTATGCCCATGATAAAAGGAGAGCCGGCGTTTGGTGAGATGATCCCTGGTCCATGTTTCAGGCTAGCGGACCAGAGCAGCCGCTGACTCCCCCACGTCTCCCTAGAGGTAGTGAAGACAGCAGGAAAACAAACGCTCTATCGAGAACGAGTGCTAGGGCTGAAGTTATGTCCGGTACCTGGGGGAAAGACTGTAACCTGTTATGCCCTATCCCACATGCTCCACTATTATGACTAAACTGTTCAGTAAAAGTTTGACTGCTGAAAAGCACTTGGTGTGCCCAGGATTGTGTGCAGCAGTTCCAGAAGATGGAAGCCTGGAGTCAGCAGAGGCCTATGGCTTTCAAGTGAGTGTGATGCACCCCACATCTAATAGTACACCGGGACTGTAAGGTGCCAGAGTGTGCAGAAGCTCGTGCATAACTAGCTTGCTCGGGCACCTTACATGGTGCTCACAACTAGAGATCAGCGAACATCGTCAGCTCCCTCCTTATTCGGCAAGTTATAATACTTACCGAAAAAGCTGTATCGGGAACTTGGATACTTGGAGCGCCCCCAATAATCAGCTGTTCGGTGACATATGCAGCTGCTGCGCCAAACAGGAGCGCTCCAGGTATCCAGGTTCCCGGACACAGCTTCTTAGGTAAGCGCTATAGCTTGACAAATAGAGAGGGAGTCAATGATGTTTGCTCATTTCTACTCACAACTCTTGTCATCAACACCATCTTATTGTGAAAAAACAAAAAACAAAACACGTCCATATGACAGATTGAACAACATGGACATCTACGGTTCAGCATGTTATCAAGTGCTGAAAAAAACGTTCTCTACAGCTACTGTATATTGAAAAAGTGGGCAAGTGGTCCCGGTTATTACTGGAAATGTATGCATTTGTGGGGTCTCTAGAAAAATAAGATCAGAAATTAATAGGATGTTGCAGATTCTTAGTAGGCGATTTTGGTAGAGCTATAAAAGGTTGCAATAGTTTCTGTTGCACTAAGACCAGGGGGTTTTAGGGGACCCAAATAAGAGGCTGACAGGACTATAAATCATCCATCATATGTTTGTGTGATATTGGTGATGTCACTGTTTTTGTAATCTCAGCTCTGTTCAATATACTCTTCTGGATAGGAGGAATAAATGGTGATGTCACTACTCCCCCATGATTGTCATAATGTCTTGATTGGAGGGAAGCCACTGGGTGGTGGCCCTGGGTGCAAAATTCTTCGGGGAACAACATAAAATAAAAAAATAGTAGCAGTGATGCAACTAGTACCAAAGATTTGGGGCAGCACACATGACTGATTTTTTTTTAGGCGCCAAGATCTCCAAAGGATCTTCATTTTTCACTGGGCGCCTCAGATCTCCAAAGGATCTGATTTTGAAGGAGCACCACTGTGTTGGTGTTAAAATATCGCCTTTTCAGTTTGATCCCATGGAAGAGCTGGAAGCCATTGACTCCCTGTCTTGTAGACGTCGGCATCCCAGTGCAGGTGGCATAACAACGTTGTGGCATTGTGCCCACCATGTGTGCAGGGGAGAAGGGGACTCTGTTACTCAGATTAAGCAAATATAGTTGTTTTTTTTATGGAGATGGCACAAGTTGCATTACTACTTTTGGAAAGGGCGTCATTACTTTTTAAGGGGTCATTATTGTTTTTATTTTTATGAACAGATTAGGGAGCACAATACTTTTTGCCCCAGTCCCTGATAACCCACGCTACGCAAGTGTTAACTTGGGTAACTTGGCTTGGGTAAGTTAACTCCCGGCTCCTGTCCCCGGGGAGGACGCAGCGTCACTGCCGGATCTGGACGAGGAGAAGCTGCTGAGCGCCCTGCACACTGCACACCCGATACCTGCAGCTGCGGGTGTATGTGAGTAACCAGAGATCGCGACAGCCTCCCACACACTGCGGACAGAGCCTACAGGTGCCCGAGATCACTCTCAGCTCACCCCAAGGTGTAACCAATATATACCCCACCCCCATAATATAACCCTCTACTATATACCCCACCCCCACTATACACCCGACCCCCCACTATACACCCGACCCCCCACTATATAACCCTGTCATACTCACCTTTCTCTCACCGCACGGCGCAGAACTTCCCGGCATCTCTGCAGCGTCTTCCTTCCTGTATGAGCGGTCACGTGGTACCGCTAATTAAGGTGATGAATATGCGCATATTCATCACCTTTAATGAGCGGTACCACGTGACCGCTGAAGACAGGATGCTGAAATGGAGTTGCAGCCATCGCTGGAGGAAGGTGAGTATGACGTCTTCAGGGAGGGCGGGGGAAGGAGGGCGGGAGGGAGGCAGGAGGGGGGGCGGGCACTTGACCCCGGACTTTTATTAAAAAAAAGATTAAAAAAAAAAAACCTTGCTCAAGTGCGCCCCCCCGCATCCTGCCGCCCTAGGCACGTGCCCTCAAGTGACTAGTGGCAAATACGGCCCTGTTTGTGGGGGGCTATCTTTCCTTTGGGGATTTTCTCTGAGGCAAGATAGGTTTCCTGTTTCCATCTTTAGAGGAAGTTAGATCTTAGGCTATGCCGAGGGGTCTAGGGAGCGTCAGGTACCCCCCACGGCTATTTTTAGTTGCGCTGCTAGGTTCAGGGTTTGCGGTCAGTACAGATACCACCTCCTTCAGAGCTTGTCTCATGTTGTTCCTAAGTCCAGATCATAACAGGGGTCCCTGTCAGGCGTGGGAACCTGGCAGGTGCCTGGCGAACAGAACAGAACGTTACGGAACTGCGCCTGCACTACCTTGCGGCGGTATCCTAAGAAAGAGACAAGAAGCGAAGGATATTGTGGAACAGTATAAACGAGATCAAGCAAAAAGGAGTACCAGTAGGAGTCGTGCCGTGAGACCGAGGCAACATCCTACTGAGGCGCGTAGCCGGTGACCGGAACACCGCGGGAGTAACTGACTTTAGGCCTTACTTCAAACTCCGCAGGACAGTTAATTATAGGTTGGCTGTCTACCTTAAATTTCCTAAGAAGACATAGGGGGCAACAGTGGGAGACGGGCGTCTCTAGGGTCCCGGAAGACCTCCAGGCCTTCCCGTCATACGGGTGCGTCCTAGCCAAAACATACTGGGGGACGAGAAACTAGCAACATCTGGAACTAAAGAAAGAGAGAGAGCTGTAGAGAACGAACGAACGAGAACAGCAGTTGTGAGGACTATTCCGAATGCTCAGCAGGGTAGGACTACAACACACAGGCGCTAGTGGTGGGCAACGATTTCCATCTGCGAGGGAAACTCTGGAAGTGACCATCAGGCCGGCCTGTCTCTGATAGCCCTGTTAAACGTGCTCTGGATTGAGGATCCTGAAGTCTTCCGTAAAGAGGTAAAGAGACTGCAACCTTGTGTCCTCGTTATTGCCTGCACCTCACACCATCACCATCCACCTTACTGGGAAGCCCTGGGGACATACTTCACCTGTGGGAAGGTATACCATCCAGCTGCCATTCCATCACCCCAGCGGACCCCACAGCAGCGTCGGTCACCCTGACCGAACACCACAGGTGGCGTCACGAACCTCTGACATACTGCACCACCTTTATTGGACGCCCCTTACCAGGGTCGCGGACCGGGTCTAGCCACCGTGACAGCCTCAGAACAGAACCAGAGAGGCCCGGTACCGAGAACGCGTGGCCCTGTTTCTGGGGGCGATCCAACTTGGCGTCACGAACAGGATCGTACTTAAGCCTGAAGTATTGGGTCATGTGTGCCTTGGAATTGTGATTGAAACTTGTTGTACTGTAATTTATTGCAAGGACTGTGTATTGCTATCTGCCGCAAGATTCCCGCCAAAACTGCCGCCATTGTAGCGCCACGAGGAGTGCAAGAGAAGAAGAAGGGCGTGGAAGTGGGCGTGAGTAAGCTGGAGCACGCGAAAGATAATGTCCGCCCAGTCTAAATATTTCTGTACAGTGAGGACGTGTCCGTCAGCAGCTGAGATCCGCCTCCTGATCCTCAATGGGGGGCGGAGGAACAAGAAACGAAACCGCCCACGAAGAAGAGAGCGGGAAAGAGACCAGGAGGCGACCCACGTGGAGGACGCCATGGCCGGCCGCTCAGACCCAGACAGCAGGGGTTGAAGCGGAGGGCTCCCCCAGCTACCCGGACGAGTGCAACAGCCAGAGCCTCACATCTGGGACTAGTCTCCTGCAGGATGAGATGGAGGGCCTGATGGAGCAGCTTCTCCAGTGGAAGCTTGAGGCCGAGACTTCGTGCCAGGAGGAACTCCCGACCCCGGATCCTGTATCAACCTTGGAGTCGCCTGCAACGGAGGGAGCCACACCGACCGGTGAGTCCACCGATCCCACCCTACCCGCGGAAGACTTGTTGATAGGCCCGGTCGCAGCACCCCCTTCCCCCGGGCCCCATGCTCGCAAGCCTATTCCACATTGGGACCGAGCCACCGGCATGGAGCATTTCTACAAGGCCCCGATTTCGCCGACCGTCATGCCAGGCGAGGTCTACGCTGAACGCACCACCTGTCACTGGGTGAACCCAGGGTCTAATATTATGGGATTCCCCGGGGTGAAGACACGCGAAGGGGAGATGGTGGAGGCCCTTAGCTGGCAAGAATACCAATAACAGCTGGAGCAACAGTGGGAGGAGCAGGAGAAACAGCACCAGGCCCAGCGAGAAGCCCACTATCGGCGGGACGTCGAGGTGAAGGATCGGGCCCGCAAGGACCGCACCACCCACCAGGCCCCGCGCAGGCAGGGCACCGTTGTGGACTTCAAGCTCCGCGGGGGATGGGGCTTCATTAAGGATCCGGATCTATATTCCGAGGTGTTCGTAAATCGGAGGGATGTGGAGTCCCATCTCAAGGAAGGCCACCCTGACCGGGATCTACAAAGGGGGAAGAAGTCACTTACACCCGACATTTTGGGGAGAGGGGGTGGCTCGCCCTGAACGTGCGCAAGCGACCAGTCCCCATGACATCACCAGTCAAAGCGGCGGAGAAGCCGTTCCCCATAGCGAGGGTGACCCCTTGTGACCGGACCACGACCGTCACCAAGACCATGGTGGTGACCCCTAATTGCACCATGGTGAAAACCACCACTTGCACCGTGGACACTGCTACTACGGCGGTGGCAGAGAGCTCGCCCTCAGGAGTTGTTGGCGCCTCGGTTGCTGCGAGGTCCAGGACAAGTGCCACACAGACCCCTGACTGGAGCCCGGGATCTCCTGTGACCACTCCGAGTGCCGCGAGTACCCGGCGAGGTGGCCCCGCCCACTGCTGCCGGTGGAGTTGTCACGACCACTAACGCCGAGGAAATAAACCTCGGAGATCCGAATATGTACATAGTTAACTCTTTATCTTCAAACTGCTACCTTAAACGCGTAGGGGTTAGAGAGAGAGTCCTCCTGAGAACTGTAGAAAGATGGTCGGTACAATGACAGTAGGCCCAGCCAAGGAGCTAGGCAGTCCTGCATTGGGGAAGTTAGAGCGGAAAGAAAAGTTGAGTTATTTATATAGCATTTTATAGTAGGCCTTTAGTGGGTTCAGCGTATACGCCCTTAAAGGAAAAGTTAACTTATTGTTCAGAGTTTGCACTTGGTAGAATACCCAGCTGGGTACTGAGAGTTATTTATAGTCAACATGTTATTTAAAAATATTTAATTTTGTTTGTAACGTTCAAGTGTTCTCATCTCCCATAAAGGGAAGCATTGTTCTATTTACTTGTTTTAGCATTTCAAAAATTTTGTATGTCTTTTGCTACTACGGTATGTATTGTTGTTCTTCTTCCCAGTCCAGGAGTACTGGATTTCACCGGGGGGGAGTGCAGCGCCCCAGAGACCTGGTCGTTGCAGTATGACACTCTGCCACTAAGGGGAGTGATGGTACGTCTGATGGCACTGAAGGAATTCTCCTGACCAGGTATCACCAGCACACATTACACTTCACACTCCGGCCACTAGGGGGAGCAAAAGGCTTTATTTATTGGGCCCCTCCTCACACTGGTAAAACTAGGGGTTGGATAGAAAGTTAGTCAGAAGCTGACTGGGTTGGATTCAGGCAACATCCTGTGGCAGGGGGTGTTGCAGGGAGAAGGCACAGGAGGGTCCCTGTCAGGCGTGGGAACCTGGCAGGTGCCTAGCGAACAGAACAGAACGTTACGGAACCGCGCTTGCACTACCTTGCGGCGGTATCCTAAGAAAGAGACAAGAAGCGAAGGATATTGTGGAACAGTGTATACGAGATCAAGCAAAAAGGAGTACCAGTAGGAGTCATGCCGTGAGACCGAGGCAAAATCCTACTGAGGCGCGTAGCCGGTGGCCGGAACACCGCAGGAGTAACTGACTTTAGGCCTTACTTCAAACTCCGCAGGACAGTTAATTATAGGTTGGCTGTCTACCTTAAATTTCCTAAGAAGACATAGGGGGCAACAGTGGGAGACGGGCGTCTCTAGGGTCCTGGAGGACCTCCAGGCCTTCCCGTCATACAGGTGCGTCCTAGCCAAAACATACTGGGGGACGAGAAACTAGCAACATCTGGAACTAAAGAAAGAGAGAGAGCTGTAGAGAACGAACGAACGAACGAACGAGAACAGCAGTTGTGAGGACTATTCCGAATGCTCAGCAGGGTAGGACTACAACACACAGGCGCTAGTGGTGGGCAACGATTTCCATCTGCGAGGGAAACTCTGGAAGTGCCCATCAGGCCGGCCTGTCTCTGATAGCCCTGTTAAACGTGCTCTGGATTGAGGATCCTGAAGTCTTCAGTAAAGAGGTAAAGAGACTGCAACCTTGTGTCCTCGTTATTGCCTGCACCTCACACCATCACCATCCACCTTACTGGGAAGCCCTGGGGACATACTTCACCTGTGGGAAGGTGTACCATCCAGCTGCCATTCCATCACCCCAGCGGACCCCACAGCAGCGTCGGTCACCCTGACCGAACAGCACAGGTGGCGTCACGAACCTCTGACATACTGCACCACCTTTATTGGACGCCCCTTAGCAGGGTCGTGGACCGGGTCTAGCCACCGTGACAGCCTCAGAACCGAACCAGAGAGGCCCGGTACCGAGAATGTGTGGCCCTGTGTCTGGGGGCGATCCACCAGCTACGGCTGAAAGAATACAGATCTGCTCAATTGACCATCACTGAACACGTGGACAAGTTTTGGAAAGCCAGGATTGGGATTCACCGATCACCTGGCTCCATGGAGGTGTTCGGAGAGGCCAGGTTGTAATCCTCTGATAACCTGGCCTTATACCTCAATAGACTGTCAGCTTCCTAAGCTTGTTGTTACCTCTTCTCTGTGCATGCCACAGGTGGGGTCATCCCTGGAAGCTGTGAAGCCACAGCAGCTCTTATCCCGTCGAGTCAGCGAAGAGTGAAACTCTCTAATTTTGCCCTATCTTGGGTACTTTGCTGGGACTGTTCTATGCAGGCACGGACTGGCCCACAGGAGAATCCTCCGGTGGGCCCCAGTGCAGGAATGGGCCACCCACCACCCTCTTATATGAGCAGTACTTGGCACAATATACTTGATTCACCATGTACAGTTTATTGCTAAAGAATTTTGTGAATGAGGATAAAGTCATATTTGCATGTAGCTGAAAAGTGGGGCCTTGAAGTTGATGTTACTGGTGGGCCATGGCACCCCAGTCCAATACTGGTTCTGTGTGTTATTTTCTATTTGTAGTTTAATAAAGTATTGCCACACTGTTTCACCCTCACCCTGTGTTGTCCAAGTAGAATTATGCCCATGATAAAAGGAGAGCCGGCGTTTGGTGAGATGATCCCTGGTCCATGTTTCAGGCTAGCGGACCAGAGCAGCCGCTGACTCCCCCACGTCTCCCTAGAGGTAGTGAAGACAGCAGGAAAACAAACGCTCTATCGAGAACGAGTGCTAGGGCTGAAGTTATGTCCGGTACCTGGGGGAAAGACTGTAACCTGTTATGCCCTATCCCACATGCTCCACTATTATGACTAAACTGTTCAGTAAAAGTTTGACTGCTGAAAAGCACTTGGTGTGCCCAGGATTGTGTGCAGCAGTTCCAGAAGATGGAAGCCTGGAGTCAGCAGAGGCCTATGGCTTTCAAGTGAGTGTGATGCACCCCACATCTAATAGTACACCGGGACTGTAAGGTGCCAGAGTGTGCAGAAGCTCGTGCATAACTAGCTTGCTCGGGCACCTTACATGGTGCTCACAACTAGAGATCAGCGAACATCGTCAGCCCCCTCCTTATTCGGCAAGTTATAATACTTACCGAAAAAGCTGTATCGGGAACTTGGATACTTGGAGCGCCCCCAATAATCAGCTGTTCGGTGACATATGCAGCTGCTGCGCCAAACAGGAGCGCTCCAGGTATCCAGGTTCCCGGACACAGCTTCTTAGGTAAGCGCTATAGCTTGACAAATAGAGAGGGAGTCAATGATGTTTGCTCATTTCTACTCACAACTCTTGTCATCAACACCATCTTATTGTGAAAAAACAAAAAACAAAACACGTCCATATGACAGATTGAACAACATGGACATCTACGGTTCAGCATGTTATCAAGTGCTGAAAAAAACGTTCTCTACAGCTACTGTATATTGAAAAAGTGGGCAAGTGGTCCCGGTTATTACTGGAAATGTATGCATTTGTGGGGTCTCTAGAAAAATAAGATCAGAAATTAATAGGATGTTGCAGATTCTTAGTAGGCGATTTTGGTAGAGCTATAAAAGGTTGCAATAGTTTCTGTTGCACTAAGGCCAGGGGGTTTTAGGGGACCCAAATAAGAGGCTGACAGGACTATAAATCATCCATCATATGTTTGTGTGATATTGGTGATGTCACTGTTTTTGTAATCTCAGCTCTGTTCAATATACTCTTCTGGATAGGAGGAATAAATGGTGATGTCACTACTCCCCCATGATTGTCATAATGTCTTGATTGGAGGGAAGCCACTGGGTGGTGGCCCTGGGTGCAAAATTCTTCGGGGAACAACATAAAATAAAAAAATAGTAGCAGTGATGCAACTAGTACCAAAGATTTGGGGCAGCACACATGACTGATTTTTTTTTAGGCGCCAAGATCTCCAAAGGATCTTCATTTTTCACTGGGTGCCTCAGATCTCCAAAGGATCTGATTTTGAAGGAGCACCACTGTGTTGGTGTTAAAATATCGCCTTTTCAGTTTGATCCCGTGGAAGAGCTGGAAACCAGACGTCCCGTGGAAGAGCTGGAAACCAGACGTCGGCATCCCAGTGCAGGTGGCATAACAACGTTGCGGCATTGTGCCCACCATGTGTGCAGGGGAGAAGGGGACTCTGTTACTCAGATTAAGCAAATATAGTTGTTTTTTTTATGGAGATGGCACAAGTTGCATTACTACTTTTGGAAAGGGCGTCATTACTTTTTAAGGGGTCATTATTGTTTTTATTTTTATGAACAGATTAGGGAGCACAATACTTTTTGCCCCAGTCCCTGATAACCCACGCTACGCAAGTGTTAACTTGGGTAACTTGGCTTGGGTAAGTTAACACTTCGATACTTCCCCACCAAGACCATCTATCTACTATATAATTGTCTAAGGGTTACTTCCGTCTTTCTGTCTGTCTGTCCTTTTGTCACGGATATTCATTGGTCACGGGCCGCGGCCTCTGTCTGTCATGGAATCCAAGTCGCTGATTGGTCTTGCCAGCTGCCTGTCATGGCTGCCGCGACCAATCAGCGACGGCCACAGTCCGATTAGTCCCTCCCTACTCCCCTGCAGTCAGTGCCCAGCGTCAGCTCCATACTCCCCACAGTCAGTGCCCACTCCATACTCCTCGCAGTCAGTGCCCACTCCATTCTCCCCGCAGTCAGTGCCCGGCGCCCGCTCCATACTCCCCGCAGTCAGTGCCCGCTCCATTCTCCCCGCAGTCAGTGCCCGGCGCCCGCTCCATACTCCCCGCAGTCAGCGCCCGCTCCATACTCCCCTCCAGTCACCGCTCACACAGGGTTAATGCCAGCGGTAACGGACCGAGTTATGCCGTGGGTAACTCGCTCCGTTACCGCCGCTATTAACCCTGTGTGACCAAGTTTTTACTATTGATGCTGCCTATGTAGCATCAATAGTAAAAAGATCTAATGTTAAAAATAATTAAAAAAAAACAAAAAACCTGCTATTATCACCTTTTGTAGTCCGACGATGCGCTCCCGCCAGCTTCCGGTCCCAGAGATGCATTGCGAAATTACCCAGAAGACTTAGCGGTCTCGCAAGACCGCTAAGTGATCTGGGTAATTTCGCAATGCATCCTGGGAACGCAAGATGGCAGCAACCGCGCGCATCGCCAGAGGTTCGCTGGATCTACGCTGGATCCCGCCGGGTGAGTATATAACTATTTTTTATTTTAATTATTTTTTTTAACAGGGATATGGTGCCCACACTGCTAAATACTATGTGGGCTGTGTTAGATACCGCGTGGCTGCTATATACTACCTGGCCAGTGTTAGATACTATGTGGGCTGTGTTCTATACTGCGTGGGATGTGCTATATATTACGTGGCCAGTGTTATATACTGTGTGAGCTGCGTTATATACTACATGGCTGCTATATACTATGTGCGCAGTGTTATATACTACGTGGCTGTGTTCTATACTGCGTGCTATATACTACGTGGCCACTGTTAGATACTATATGGGCTGTGCTATATATTACGTGGGCTGTGTTACATACTACGTGGGCTGTGTTATATACTGCGTGGCTGCTATATACTGCGTGGCTGCTATATAGTGTGTGGGCTGTGTTATATATTACGTGGGCTGTGTTATTTACTGCGTGGCCTATATTAACGCATCGGGTATTCTACAATATGTATGTATGTATATAGCAGCCACATGGTATATACCACAGGCCACGTAGTACTCCTATATACTACGTGGCCTGTGCTATATACTATGTGGCTGCTATATACATACATATTCTAGAATACCCGATGCGTTAGAATCGGGCCACCATCTAGTATGTCATATGTCTCAATCGTTATATGGACCCTCTTATCCTACCTCCCCCATTGGTGGGCAGAATTACTAAACGCCTATATTTCCAGAAAATCTATTTTGAAAAGCATTTGAAGAGTTTAGCCATCTCTATTTATTAGCTATAACAGTCTCATTTATACATGCTTCTTATGTTACACCGTCCGCAGCACCATCTGCTCCAGGCTCACAGCGGCCATGCATAATTTACTAGCCTTACATGTACAAGCTCTCACCGGCACTTGTAGGATATTCATGAAAAACTTACCTCTAAAGCCTGGATAAGGTGACTTGTCATCTGACACTCCTCACAGAGAACGCCACCATGCTGTCCTTTTGCCCTTTTGGATGCAAGGGAATAGAGGCAGATTTAAGCCATGAAGACTGTGGATCTTCCAAAAAATGCTGGCACCTGCGTAAATAAAGAAGGTGAGAAGTTATCCTACAGTACTGAACAAAAACTATAGGACAGCAGCTTATAACATGGCCTCGACAATCACCTCCGCTGTAGGGTATGCTCTCTCGTTACGCATTTGGTGCAGATTTTCTGTGCCAAATTGTATGCAGAATATCCATAGCGTAATTCAGTGCCACCTAAGTAGACGAGACCCCCCCAACAAATCTCATCCACACATTGCTGAAAATGTCTGCTTGGAAATTGACCAAGAAATTAGGGATTTAGAGAATCTGCTGCATGACAATTCTTTTCCGTAGATTTCAACATTTGCAATAAAAAGCAAAAAAATTATGTAACAAAATCTGGAACAAAACACACAAGCGGATTTTATGCTGATGACACTCAGATCTATCTTTCTGGCCCAGATGTCACCTCTCTGCTGTCCAGAATCCCGGAGTGTCTGTCAGCCATATCCTCCTCTCGCTTCCTCAAACTCAGTGTGGACAAATCTGAACTCATCATCTTTCCTCCATCTCATAGATCTTCCTTACCTGACCTATCTATCGCAATTAACGACATCACGCTTTCCCCCGTACCGGAAGTCCGCTGCCTCGGAGTAACCCTTGACTCTGCCCTGTCCTTCAAATCGCACATCCAAGCTCTCGCCACCTCCTGTTGCCTCCAGCTAAAAAATATCTCCAGAATCAGTCCTTTCCTCAACCGTCAATCTACTAAAATGCTTGTGCCCGCCCACATCATCTCCCGCCTTGACTACTGCAATATCCTGTTCTGTGGCCTCCCTGCTAACTCCCTTGCACCTCTCCAGTCCATCCTTAACTCTGCTGCCCGACTAATTCATCTCTCTCCTCGCTACTCCTCCGCTTCCCCCTCTGCAAATCTCTTCACTGGCTCCCATTCCCTCAGCGTATCCAGTTCAAATTACTAATACTGACCCAGAAAGCCATCCATAACCTGTCTCCTCCATATATCTCTGAACTAATCTCCTGATATCTTCCCTCACGTAATCTCCGGTCCTCCCAAAACCTTCGCTCCTCCACACTTATTCGCTCCTCACCCAACCGCCTCCAAGACTTCTCCCGACTATCCCCCATCCTCTGGAATTCTCTGCCCCAACACGTCCGACTATCAACCACATTCGGATCCTTCAGACGGAACCTGAAAACCCATCTCTTCAGCAAAGCCTACAGCCTGCACTGACCCCGCTGCCTCCTCACCACTACAGGAGCTACCGCCTCACCAACACCGGAGCTGCTGCAGCCCTCAACCTACTGTCTCCTTCCCCATAATCCTGTAGAATGTAAGCCCGCAAGGGCAGGGTCCTCGCCCCTCTGTATCAGTCTGTAATTGTTTGCTTGTTTACTGTAAGTGATATCTGTAACTTGTATGTAACCCCTTCTCATGTACAGCACCATGGAATCAATGGTGCTATATAAATAATAATAATAATAATAATAAATAATACTTTTGCAAGAGTTAAAATTAATTAAACACACTAGTGATACCAAAGTATCATATAAAATCACTAATGTAAAAATTCAGACTATATTAAAATACCCCGAGATCACCATATGTGCAAATAATGTAGTGATAACACTACAAAGAGCTAAAAGAATCGTGCTCACAATATAGCCAGACCAGAAACCATCACAACAGAGAATATTTACAAATATATAGTTATTTTTTTTTTTTTGTGGTGATTATCAAACCATAAAAATACAAAAATTGTAAAAATCAAGATAATATTAATATGTATGTACATAAAATATTTTAGTGCACATATCAAACTATATCATACTAGATGGTGGCCCGATTCTAACGCATCGGGTATTCTAGAATATGCATGTCCACGTAGTATATTGGCCAGTCACGTAGTACATTGCCCAGCGACGTAGTATATTGCCCAGCCACGTAGTATAAAGTACAGACACGTAGTATATTGCCCAGCGACGTAGTATACAGCACAGAGCCACGTAGTATATAGCACAGAGCCACGTAGTATATTGCCCAGCGACGTAGTATACAGCACAGAGCCATGTAGTATATTGCCCAGCCACGTAGTATATTGCCCAGTCACGTAGTATATTGCCCAGCTACATAGTATACAGCACAGAGCAACGTAGCATATAGCACAGAGCCACGTAGTATATTGCCCAGCCACGTAGTATATTGCCCAGCAACGTAGTATACAGCACAGAGCCACGTAGTATACAGCACAGAGCCATGTAGTATATTGCCCAGCCACGTAGTATATTGCCCAGTCACGTAGTATATTGCCCAGCTACATAGTATACAGCACAGAGCCACGTAGTATACAGCACAGAGCCACGTAGTATACTGTCCAGTCACGTAGTATATAGCACAGCCCACGCAGTATATAACAGTGGCCACGTAATATATAGCAGAGCCCACGGAGTATATAACACTGCCTATGTAGTATACAGCACAGAGCCACGTAGTATATTGCCCAGCCACGTAGTATATTGCCCAGCCACGTAGTATATTGCCCAGTCACATAGTATATTGCCCAGTTTACGTAGTATATTGCCCAGTCACGTAGTATATTGTCTAGTCACGTAGTATATAACACTGCCCACACAGTATATAACAGTGGCCACGTAATATCTAGCACAGCCCACAGAGTATATCACACAGCCCACATAGTATATAACACTGCCTATGTAGTGTACAGCACAGAGCCACGCGGTATGTAATTAAAATAAAAAATAGTTATATACTCACCCCTGGGATCCAGCGGAGTTCCGGCAATAGGCGCGCGGCTGCCGCCATCTTCTGTTCCCAGGATGCATTGCGAAATTACCCAGATGACTTAGCGGTCTCGTGAGACCGCTAAGTCTTCTGGGTAATTTTGCAATGCTTCGCTAGGAACGGAAGATGGCGGCAGGCGCGAGCGGCTCAGCGGACTACGGAGGGTGAGTATAGCAGGTTTTTTGTTTTTTTATTATTTTTAACATTACATTTTTTTACTATTGATGCCGCATAGCCAGCATCAATAGTAAAAGGTTGGGGACACACAGGGTTAATAGCGGCGGTAACGGAGTGCGTTACGCGGTCCGTTACCGCCGGCATTAACCCTGTGTGAGCGGAGGGGAGTATGCAGGCGCCGGCCACTGACTGCGGGTAGTAAGGAGCGGCCATTTTCTTCCGGACTGTGCCTGTCGCTGATTGGTCGTGGCTGTTTTGCCGCGACCAATCAGCGACCTGGATTTCCAGGACACACAGAGGCCACGACCAATGAATATCCGTGACAGACAGACAGAAAGAAAGACAGACAGACAGACGGAAGTGACCCTTAGACAATAATATAGTAGATGGCAAGCATCATATATTGTATATTACACCCATAAGGACTCTATATATGTCCTAGAAAAAAAAAGTGCAAAAAAAATGCAACTATAAGGTGCTATGGGTGGATAGTATCCAGAGTCGCTTACTTCTCAATGTACGGGAATCAGGCTCGGACTGGCCCACAGAGTAACAGGGGAATCCCCCGGTGGGCCCCTGTGCAGATCTGGGCCCCTAACCCCACTGTATGGGCATTATTTGGCATAATTAAAATTGATTCACTCTGTAGATAAAAAAGCAGCAGCTCATCATTCATTAACCAAACTACCCAGTTTATTAATATATAGAGATATAGGCACATTTGTGAACAAGGGTAGTATAATATTTGTATGCAGGTGAAAAGTGTGCCCCCACAATCAGTTACTTGTGGGCCCTTAGCACCCCAGTCCGACACTGACGGGAATTGTTATAAGGACCGCCAATTTGATATAGAGTACAGCACCATGGAATCAATGGTGCTATATAAATAATAATAATAATAAATAATAATTTTGCAAGAGTTACAATGCGGAGAAAAAACAATTGCACCAAAAGACACAACCCTAAAGCCCATGTACACACTGCATATTGGGAAGGGGAATTCAAATGCAAATTTCTACACTGAAAACAGCAAAATTTCTTCATCTAAAATCAGCACAGATTTTTAACATTGATTCATGATTTTTAGGTGCAATTTTTGTAGCAAAAACACACAACAAAATTTAACAAATCAATACCAGTTCTGCGGCTTAACGTATCGAGATCAAAATGGGTAAATTTCACACCATAAGGGAGCGTGTTCATAACAGAAACTGGCACGTTGACCGTTAAAAATAAAAATGCAACATTGCCAATATTTATGCAGATTCAGCACAAAAAAGCAGCACGTGGATGAGAATCAGTTGAAACTCATCCACTTTGCTGGTGCTGTAAATTGATGAGGATTTTACGTGCTACAAGTCTGTTCATAAAATCCGTAACTTGAACTTTCCCTAAGGGATGTTCAAAAAACTTGTATTCAATGCAGATTGTTTTCTTGTTTCGCCAAATTGACGAGATTCCAACAAACCCCAAATAAGAGATTATGAACATTTCTGTGCGGAATTCAACACAAATTTCATATTTTACAATGGAAAAGTCTGCAACAAAATTTGCATGGAATACAAGTGGATTTTCCCGTAGATAAGCTGCAGAAAAATCTGTAGCAAATTTTCTACATGTGAAAATTACAATGAGGTATTGTTCCCACATAGCCAAAACACAGCTTTATTTTTTTTTTTATCCTAGTTGGTGTGCAAAAGAAAAAGTGGATGAATCATTAATAATCTGTCATTAAAAAAAAAAAGAAAAGAAAAAGAAAATTGCTAATTTGGCAAGTAATGGGATAAAGATGCTAGCGAACTGTACATATTTTGGTGCTCTCCCCCCTTCTTTTTTTTTTTTCTCCTTAGGGCTAGTTCACACAAAATGCATTTTTTTCCATCCAATTTTTGGGCAGGAAAAAATAAAATAAAAATAACAAAATAAATATCAGTATTTAAAAATAACGGGAAAATGAATGAAATTTCTACATTTATTTTTTAATTGCAGTGTATTTAAATAATACAAATAAATAATGCATGTCAATTCTTTCAGCGCTTTTATCTGCAGTTGCTTCCCATTGAGATTAACAAGGCTTATCAGCAAAAAGGCGCACAAAAAAGCATCAAAATCAAGCAGAATTTCCAACCTTAGTCATTTAGTCACTAAATGCACAAAAAACAAACAAACCAAAAAAAATTACGGAGTGAGCCTGAAAAAAAAAGCATATAAAAAAATGTAATTACATTTATAAAAGTGCGAAATTGCAGATTTTCTGCACTTAAAAAAATGCATGAAAAAAAAAAAAACAGGGAACAATTATGCAATAAAAATGCAATAAAATTGAACAGATTGTTACTGCAAATTTGGGTGCACAAAAAAAAAGCTTAAGAGAAACCCAGTGATTACGTTACATGGGAACATGCTAAGAGTATGTGCACCAAATGGGGGTGGAGGAATTAAAAACAACTGCTGATTTTGCAGATAAGTTATGAATTAGAAGGAAAATCTGCATGGGTTACAGATGGCAAAAGGGTAAAAATCCTCAGCATAAATAAGCTTGAATGGAATGGAGCTGCAGTACCACACACAGCCTGGTGATTGATGTGGGGCTGTGTTTGAAAGGGATGTCTAGGATTAGAAAACCATGGCTATTTTCTTCCACTTGCCAGTCTCAAATCAATCATGATCGGGTAAAAAAAACAAAAACAAAAAAAAAAGCCAATAAATGTCTATACAATCGATGACCAAGCCATAGACTGTCGGCATGGTTTAGCACCCGGACAGACCTGAATTTTCTGTGGCGATAGACATCAGGGACCTAATGATTTCTGGAAGTATTAAACTGTAATAAATCTGACATCACATTAAAAAATGGCCAACGATATCCGGAAACCATCGGGTGACATTTGCTCACATAATGGTTCATATTTTATGAACTTTCCGCCTCGGCGGTGACAGACTTGTGTATAGGTATTTAACTAGGAAGATTAATGGTGTAGATCTGACCAATAAATCTATTGAGATCTAAAAGCCACCAGCGAGCATTTGTAGACCCCCCCCCCGATATATGAGGAAGAAGGAGGGGGGGGGGTTAATATCTTGAAAATAGGCCGCAAAGTCTTGGAGTACAAAGCAGGAGCCAGGTGACGCTGACCCTGCCCATTAATCTTTTTATTGGCACGGCTTCCGTATTGGCACCTCTTGACTGAATGAGATTTGCAGGCCTATGGGGAGCAATGATTTCACAGGTGGGGGGGTCTCGAGGTGGGTCCTTATCAGACAGCTCGGCTCTTGGAAATGGCCCATTCCACCAAATGAAAATTGACATTTTCATTTGAACTTTCCGACCTCCAGTAATCACACTAATAGCCTGTGTTTGGTGGGGAGCTGAGCTTTTCTTGGGGTTGGGGGGGTGGGGGGGTGGGGGGGGTGGGGGGGTGGGGGGGGTGGAGGATGTTTTACAGCTTTTGATCTTGTAGAGTTTCTTGGAGATAGAGACGCAAAACCGTACGGCTCTAACAAGGCGACTTCGGTCTGTGGGACGGAGGTCGATATCAACTGTGATGAGAAGAAGAAGTGCAAGCCTAAAGGATTTACAGCGGATCTTCAAATCCACATATAAAAAAGCACCAAAATCTGTGAACATTACATGCAAATTTTGAAGCCAATTTGCCACGAGTTTAACCCTATAGAGGAATTGACATTCTGCAGATTTTAAAAACTCAAAATAAGTTTATGAACATAAAACTTTCGCAATTACATTTTTTAAATCGCACCCATTCTGCCGGTAATGTAATATGCTGTGGACTTTCCGCACCCAAATATGCAAAAAAAAATATGTTTTTTTCTTTTCATTTTTCTCCTATGTTTGCCTCCAGTTTAGTTCTTACATCAGGTTAGGAAGAAGAAGAAGGAGTTGGAGTGTCCGAACTTTCTTGTGTCAAATAAGCAAAAGAAACGGAATGATATCGCACGTCTTCTTTCTTCCATCTGTTTTTGATGTATCTCCCATAGGCTGGAGTGTCCCTAGTTTTTATCCTCAAAAACGAAAGAGAATAGGATTTGGACCCAGTTTAACAGATCCATTAGGAAAACTGATGCATGAATGGTTCCGTTAAAAATGGACCAGACAGCACATGGATAAGGAATAAAAGACAATTAAGTGTAGCCCAAGTCTAAAGGCCCCTTCACATTAAGCGACGCTGCAGCGATACCGACAACGATCCGCATCGCTGCAGCGTCGCTGTTTGGTCGCTGGAGAGCTGTCACACAGACAGCTCTCCAGCGACCAACGATCCCGAAGTCCCCGGGTAACCAGGGTAAACATCGGGTTACTAAGCGCAGGGCCGCGCTTAGTAACCCGATGTTTACCCTGGTTACCAGCGTAAAAGTAAAAAAAAAAAAAACACTACATACTTACCTACCGCTGTCTGTCCTCCGGCGCTCTGCTTCTCTGCACTCCTCCTGTACTGGCTGTGAGCACAGCGGCCGGAAAGCAGAGCGGTGATGTCACCGTTCTGCTTTCCGGCTGACCGACGCTCACAGCCAGTACAGGAGGAGTGCAGAGCACAGCGCCAGGGACAGACAGCGGTAGGTAAGTATGTAGTGTTTGTTTTTTTTTACTTTTACGCTGGTAACCAGGGTAAACATCGGGTTACTAAGCGCGGCCCTGCGCTTAGTTACCCGATGTTTACCCTGGTTACCAGTGAAGACATCGCTGGATCGGTGTCACACACGCCGATCCAGCGATGTCCACGGGAGATCCAGCGACGAAATAAAGTTCTGGACTTTGTTCAGCAACCAACGATCTCCCAGCAGGGGCCTGATCGTTGGTCGCTGTCACACATAACGATTTCCTTAACGATATCGTTGCTACGTCACAAAAAGCAACAATATCGTTAACGATATCGTTATGTGTGAAGGTACCTTAAGAGTGTGCGGTGCATGTGAGTCACCCGCCAGGACCTAGGGGTACTCGGTGCCGGGTTCGGTCATCGTTAAAGGGGTGGTCACAGTGGCGGTGACCCGGTCCGTGCCCTAGGCGCCCAAGTAAAAGGGATAGTTTTTAAAGGGAGTTGTAAAGCAATAAAAGTTCATGACGCCAACTGGGGTTCTCGGCCAGAGGTGACTGACACTGCTTAAAGGGGTCCTCTGGGGGCGATGTTACAGCAGCAAGATGGTATCGCTTCCCACAAGTGAAGCTGGGTCCCCAGGGCTCCCGGTGTGCTGGGCAGGGATGTTGTGCTGGATGCCGGCAAATAAATGGAGGACACAGGGTTGTAACGTCTTTACCTGGTTTACTGGTTGAATCAGGCCACAGTCCAGGGTACCAGCAACAGGTGGCGATGTGGTCCGGCCGGCCTGGAGGCAATGATGGATCCCTCTCCCATGTGAGGTCCGTAAGCCTTCCTGCTCGTGCTCGTATGCAAGGTCCTTGCTGTCTGTGGCTCCCTGACAAAGTCCTCTCTCTCTGGTCCTGGGACAGTTACCCGTATGGTGGGCAGTGCAAGCCTTTTTATAGGGTCTCTATCACGACCCGGGCTCTTCTTGTACTGCTGCACCTTCTGGTGTGGGTGCGGGCAAATTACATAAAGTCCTTTGCCCTCCGGCTCTGCTGTGCGACCTAGAGTTCAACACAACCTCGGGCTCCCGGTGCCCGGTTTCTGCGCTTTGGCTCAGAGGATGCTCGGTCACAGTTCCCCACTAAGCCCTTTCCTTCTCCTTTGCTCCTTTCGTCAGATGCTCACTACATTCCAACCCATCAGGTTATCTTCCGTTCCTGGAGCTGCAGCTCACACGTGGCTGCAGGGCCCCATTCTCTGCTCTTACTCCTCTCTCCTTTATTGTCTCTGAACAACTAACTCCTCCTCCAGACCAGAATACATATATCTGGGGGAAGCTCCCCTGAATCCGAGTTCAGAGCTCCCCCTTCTGGCCTGGATTCAGAATGTGTTGCATGTAGGTACGTTACCTGTTAAAGGGAATCCTCCTTGCCTCCAAGCATGATATCACCCTCCCTGAAAGGAAGGTAACATCACTGTAACAACCGGTTACCTGGGGTGTTACACATGTGCAAAACGGACCCAATGATATCCCATTGACTAGTGCTAGTGAGCCTTTTCGACAAGGATCTCAGGAGGAGAAAAATCACTGCATGCCCAATGTACGTACCAGGATACGGCATGTACCTGCAGTACGCTGCTGCACCCATCCACTATCCGGACGAGCTCACGGAGCAAGTCACATGCATAATTTATGGATGTGACTGGTCCAATAAATTCAGTGGCCCCGTTGAACATAGCTTTAGGCCAAGCACATTTTCTGTTCATGTGCTGCTCAGATGCCGCACACGGACACCACAGGACCAACATTAACCAATAGGTCAGTGTCCATGATCGTATCGTCACACCGATTGTTGGTCTGTGTTGAAACATATTGTGGTGTGTTCTGTTTTATTTTATGGATGTGACTTAACGAATGCCATACAACGTCCATTCATTGTAAACGAATATAAAAATCTGAGTTTTGCACTCTATAAACTACCAGGAATACGTCCGCCATGGCTGGGCACTATACCGGCACATGGTATATACCGCTCGCTACAACACCTGTACGAAGACAGAAGTGATTTACACTCACGACAATCCACATACCGTACATCTGAATGGGGTTTCTCCCCCCAAAAAAAATCAATATGGAAAAACAAATACAAAAATATATAGCATGTAACATTGCGTTGCTGCGGAATCCATACAGTTTGTCCATTGCTCCATTGATTAGCACTATGCTTGGGCACATCTTTGCAATATGTAACTGCCAGCCTAAAAGTGCAGCTTTATGGACTACAGGGGCCAAATATACACATTATATCCAGCTATATACACCACAGAAAATAAATCTTATATCCTGGATCACAGGAAAGCTGTTTGGATGGGTAAATTACAGTCAACTGTAATTCTCAGGAGTAAATCCCAATGTATCTAGACCTCCGTTACCTTACCAGGAAAGGTCTTTATCTCAGAACATCCAGGAGGCTGTGAAAGCAGTTTTTCAGTAGGAGCTTCAGTGTCGCCCTAAAGACATATTCAGGGGTAGGGAAAGAGGCATGACCCAAGGAAAAAATTCCTGACTGAGTACGCTAGACAGCACAATATGAAAAGTTGGCAAGGCCATGTGCAGGTGTCCATATTATTATGGCTCCATGGAAGTTCACAATTTTGAACCCAGCATATATCTGGGGACCCCATAGCATAGGTCTGAATTGGGGCCCACCCCCAGCTGCCATTAAACAACCCATCAGGATACCCCGATTGTGTCGCAGCGATCCAATGGGGGTGACAAGGAGCCAGCTTTCTGTCTTACCACTTAGATGCCATGGTCATTTTTCACCATGGCATCTTAGGGTTTAAACTGTTCATTTCAAGCACAGCAATTACCAAAGGATATCTGCTTGTGCCCCCAAATCTGCTCCTCCAGGTTTTGGCAGTACATTTACGGCGGTGGAAGCAGAAGTGGACAGAAGCCAGGCGGGACACGGCTCACAGACCCCATAGCAGTCACATGGCCTTCATCCTTTGGTCTACTGAGACCTCATTACCTTGGTCTGCTTTGATATACACCCCATATACCCCTGCTCAAAAAAAAGAAGAAAAACACTGTCATCTTCCATGACATGCTGTACAGAAGCCAATGCATTTGGATGCAAAATAGGCACAATATGGAACTTCACGCATGCACGTTGCATATCCATATAGAGTGGTGTATGGCACAGATATGTTATGAGAATGAGGCCTAGGGGGTTGATGGATTTGCCTACAAGGTTTCCCAGGAATCAGTTAATCTTTAGTAAAAGTTCCCAGTGACGCTGACACAGTATAAAGCCGCCCCTGGCATCATGCTCCATCTTGTAAATGTTTCTCCCATGGTTCCCTCCTAGAAGAGATGGATTGCTATATTGCTCTGAGGAAAGGACCTATTCCTCAAGCTTTAACTAATGAAGTTGGATTATTCAATGTCCATAAAAGAGGTTTATCCCCTGGCACCGAAGAAACAAGTAGGAGGGTTTGAATGACAACTCCGTCCTCGGCTGATGGAAACGCTGCTCTATCCTTTCACATTAAAGAAATTGTACAGAAGTAGATGTAAGGAGCCAGACGCAGATGGAGCCGGTGATGCTGGAAAGGTCAGAGATGACACTTTCTTCAGAAGACTTAACACTGAGAAGTCCATCGGAGTGTAGAGTCGAAAATGAAGCAATAACGGATCGACTGATCATGAACTTCTTGTAAGGAGATGGACATACTGCTCAAGTTCCCCCTTGAAGACACACGTATTGTTATGAGGTGTAATGTGTAAGTTCCTAGTGTAAAAGTCAGTGCATGTCAATACACTGCTCAGGGGAAGTGTCAATACACTGCTGAGGGGAAGTGTCAATACACTGCTGAGGGGAAGTGTCAATACAATGCTCAGGGGAAGTGTCAATACACTGCTGAGGGGAAGTGTCAATACACTGCTGAGGGGAAGTGTCAATACAATGCTCAGGGGAAGTGTCAATACACTGCTGAGGGGAAGTGTCAATACACTGCTCAGGGGAAGTGCCAATACAATGCTCAGGGGAAGTGTCAATACACTGCTCAGGGGAAGTGTCAATACAATGCTCAGGGGAAGTGTCAATACAATGCTCAGGGGAAGTGTCAATACAATGCTCAGGGGAAGTGTCACTACAATGCTCAGAGGAAGTGTCAATACACTGCTCAGGGGAAGTGTCAATACAATGCTCAGGGGAAGTGTCAATACAATGCTCAGGGGAAGTGTCAATACACTGCTCAGGGGAAGTGTCAATACACTGCTCAGGGGAAGTGTCAATACAATGCTCAGGGGAGTGTCAATACACTGCTCAGGGGAAGAGTCAATACACTGCTCAGGGGAGTGTCAATACACTGCTCAGGGGAAGTGTCACTACACTGCTCAGGGGAAGTGTCAATACACTGCTCAGGGGAAGTGTCAATACACTGCTCAGGGGAAGTATCAATACACTGCTCAGGGGAAGTGTCAATACACTGCACAGGGGAGTGTCAATACACTGCTCAGGGGAGTGTCAATACACGGCTCAGGGGAAGTGTCAATACACTGCTCAGGGGGAAGTGTCAATACACTGCTCAGGGGAAGTGTCAATACACTGCACAGGGGAGTGTCAATACACTGCTCAGGGGAGTGTCAATACACGGCTCAGGGGAAGTGTCAATACACTGCTCAGGGGGAAGTATCAATACACTGCTCAGGGGAAGTGTCAATACACTGCACAGGGGAGTGTCAATACACTGCTCAGGGGAGTGTCAATACACGGCTCAGGGGAAGTGTCAATACACTGCTCAGGGGGAAGTGTCAATACACTGCTCAGGGGAAGAGTCAATACACTGCTCAGGGGAAGTGTCAATACACTGCTCAGGGGAAGTGTCAATACACTGCTCAGGGGGAAGTGTCAATACACTGCTCAGGGGAAGAGTCAATACACTGCTCAGGGGAAGTGTCAATACACTGCTCAGGGGAAGAGTCAATACACTGCTCAGGGGAGTGTCAATACACTGCTCAGGGGAACTGTCAATACACTGCTCAGGGGAGTGTCAATACACTGCTCAGGGGAAGTGTCACTACACTGCTCAGGGGAAGTGTCAATACACTGCTCAGGGGAAGTGTCAATACACTGCTCAGGGGAAGTGTCAATACAATGCTCAGGGGAAGTGTCAATACACTGCTCAGGGGAAGTGTCAATACACTGCTGAGGGGAAGTGTCAATACACTGCTCAGGGGAAGTGTCAATACAATGCTCAGGGGAGTGTCAATACACTGCTCAGGGGGAGTGTCAATACACTGCTCAGGGGAAGTATCAATACACTGCTCAGGGGAAGTGTCAATACACTGCACAGGGGAGTGTCAATACACTGCTCAGGGGAAGTGTCAATACACTGCTCAGGGGAAGTATCAATACACTGCTCAGGGGAAGTGTCAATACACTGCACAGGGGAGTGTCAATACACTGCTCAGGGGAAGTGTCAATACACTGCTCAGGGGGAAGTGTCAATACACTGCTCAGGGGAAGAGTCAATACACTGCTCAGGGGAGTGTCAATACACTGCTCAGGGGAAGAGTCAATACACTGCTCAGGGGAGTGTCAATACACTGCTCAGGGGAAGAGTCAATACACTGCTCAGGGGGAAGTGTCAATACACTGCTCAGGGGAAGAGTCAATACACTGCTCAGGGGAAGTGTCAATACACTGCTCAGGGGAAGTGTCAATACACTGCTCAGGGGGAAGTGTCAATACACTGCTCAGGGGAAGAGTCAATACACTGCTCAGGGGAAGTGTCAATACACTGCTCAGGGGAAGAGTCAATACACTGCTCAGGGGAGTGTCAATACACTGCTCAGGGGAAGTGTCAATACACTGCTCAGGGGAGTGTCAATACACTGCTCAGGGGAAGTGTCACTACACTGCTCAGGGGAAGTGTCAATACACTGCTCAGGGGAAGTGTCAATACACTGCTCAGGGGAAGTATCAATACACTGCTCAGGGGAAGTGTCAATACACTGCACAGGGGAGTGTCAATACACTGCTCAGGGGAAGTGTCAATACACTGCTCAGGGGGAAGTGTCAATACACTGCTCAGGGGAAGTGTCAATACACTGCACAGGGGAGTGTCAATACACTGCTCAGGGGAAGTGTCAATACACTGCTCAGGGGGAAGTGTCAATACACTGCTCAGGGGAAGAGTCAATACACTGCTCAGGGGAGTGTCAATACACTGCTCAGGGGAAGAGTCAATACACTGCTCAGGGGAGTGTCAATACACTGCTCAGGGGAAGAGTCAATACACTGCTCAGGGGGAAGTGTCAATACACTGCTCAGGGGAAGAGTCAATACACTGCTCAGGGGAAGTGTCAATACACTGCTCAGGGGAAGTGTCAATACACTGCTCAGGGGGAAGTGTCAATACACTGCTCAGGGGAAGAGTCAATACACTGCTCAGGGGAAGTGTCAATACACTGCTCAGGGGAAGAGTCAATACACTGCTCAGGGGAGTGTCAATACACTGCTCAGGGGAAGTGTCAATACACTGCTCAGGGGAGTGTCAATACACTGCTCAGGGGAAGTGTCACTACACTGCTCAGGGGAAGTGTCAATACACTGCTCAGGGGAAGTGTCAATACACTGCTCAGGGGAGTGTCAATACACTGCTCAGGGGAGTGTCAATACACTGCTCAGGGGAAGAGTCAATACACTGCTCAGGGGAAGAGTCAATACACTGCTCAGGGGAAGTGTCAATACACTGCTCAGGGGAAGAGTCAATACGCTGCTCAGGGGAAGTGTCAATACACTGCTGAGGGGAAGTGTCAATACACTGCTCAGGGGAAGTGTCAATACACTGCTCAGGGGAAGAGTCAATACACTGCTCAGGGGAAGTGTCAATACACTGCTCAGGGGAAGTGTCAATACACTGCTCAGGGGGAAGTGTCAATACACTGCTCAGGGGAAGAGTCAATACACTGCTCAGGGGAAGTGTCAATACACTGCTCAGGGGAAGAGTCAATACACTGCTCAGGGGAGTGTCAATACACTGCTCAGGGGAAGTGTCAATACACTGCTCAGGGGAGTGTCAATACACTGCTCAGGGGAAGTGTCACTACACTGCTCAGGGGAAGTGTCAATACACTGCTCAGGGGAAGTGTCAATACACTGCTCAGGGGAAGTATCAATACACTGCTCAGGGGAAGTGTCAATACACTGCACAGGGGAGTGTCAATACACTGCTCAGGGGAAGTGTCAATACACTGCTCAGGGGGAAGTGTCAATACACTGCTCAGGGGAAGTGTCAATACACTGCACAGGGGAGTGTCAATACACTGCTCAGGGGAAGTGTCAATACAATGCTCAGGGGGAAGTGTCAATACACTGCTCAGGGGAAGAGTCAATACACTGCTCAGGGGAGTGTCAATACACTGCTCAGGGGAAGAGTCAATACACTGCTCAGGGGAGTGTCAATACACTGCTCAGGGGAAGAGTCAATACACTGCTCAGGGGGAAG
Source organism: Ranitomeya imitator (assembly GCF_032444005.1). Taxonomy (NCBI): domain Eukaryota; kingdom Metazoa; phylum Chordata; class Amphibia; order Anura; family Dendrobatidae; genus Ranitomeya; species Ranitomeya imitator. The sequence continues at coordinate 178,269,111 of NC_091283.1, read as the reverse complement.
TGTCAATACACTGCTCAGGGGAAGAGTCAATACACTGCTCAGGGGAAGTGTCAATACACTGCTCAGGGGAAGTGTCAATACACTGCTCAGGGGGAAGTGTCAATACACTGCTCAGGGGAAGAGTCAATACACTGCTCAGGGGAAGTGTCAATACACTGCTCAGGGGAAGAGTCAATACACTGCTCAGGGGAGTGTCAATACACTGCTCAGGGGAAGTGTCAATACACTGCTCAGGGGAGTGTCAATACACTGCTCAGGGGAAGTGTCACTACACTGCTCAGGGGAAGTGTCAATACACTGCTCAGGGGAAGTGTCAATACACTGCTCAGGGGAAGTGTCAATACAATGCTCAGGGGAAGTGTCAATACACTGCTCAGGGGAAGTGTCAATACACTGCTGAGGGGAAGTGTCAATACACTGCTCAGGGGAAGTGTCAATACAATGCTCAGGGGAGTGTCAATACACTGCTCAGGGGGAGTGTCAATACACTGCTCAGGGGAAGTGTCAATACACTGCTCAGGGGAAGTATCAATACACTGCTCAGGGGAAGTGTCAATACACTGCACAGGGGAGTGTCAATACACTGCTCAGGGGAGTGTCAATACACGCTTCAGGGGGAGTGTCAATACACTGCTCAGGGGAAGTGTCAATACACTGCTCAGGGGGAAGTGTCAATACACTGCTCAGGGGAAGAGTCAATACACTGCTCAGGGGAAGTGTCAATACACTGCTCAGGGGAAGTGTCAATACACTGCTCAGGGGGAAGTGTCAATACACTGCTCAGGGGAAGAGTCAATACACTGCTCAGGGGAAGTGTCAATACACTGCTCAGGGGAAGAGTCAATACACTGCTCAGGGGAGTGTCAATACACTGCTCAGGGGAAGTGTCAATACACTGCTCAGGGGAGTGTCAATACACTGCTCAGGGGAAGTGTCACTACACTGCTCAGGGGAAGTGTCAATACACTGCTCAGGGGAAGTGTCAATACACTGCTCAGGGGAGTGTCAATACACTGCTCAGGGGAGTGTCAATACACTGCTCAGGGGAAGAGTCAATACACTGCTCAGGGGAAGAGTCAATACACTGCTCAGGGGAAGTGTCAATACACTGCTCAGGGGAAGAGTCAATACGCTGCTCAGGGGAAGTGTCAATACACTGCTCAGGGGGAAGTGTCAATACACTGCTCAGGGGAGTGTCAATACACTGCTCAGGGGAAGAGTCAATACACTGCTCAGGGGAAGTGTCAATACATTGCTCAGGGGAAGAGTCAATACACTGCTCAGGGGAAGTGTCAATACACTGCTCAGGGGAAAAGTCAATACGCTGCTCAGGGGAAGTATCAATACTCTGCTCAGGGGGAAGTGTCAATACACTGCTCAGGGGAAGTGTCAATACACTGCTCAGGGGAGTGTCAATACACTGCTCAGGGGAAGAGTCAATACACTGCTCAGGGGAAGTGTCAATACACTGCTCAGGGGAAGTGTCACTACACTGTTCAGGGGAAGTGTCCATACACTGCTCAGGGGAAGTGTCAATACACTGCTCAGGGGAGTGTCAATACACTGCTCAGGGAAGTGTCAATTCACTGCTCAGGGGAGTGTCAATACACTGCTCAGGGGAGTGTCAATACACTGTTCAGGGGAAGTGTCAATACACTGCTCAGGGGGCGTGTTCGAGAAATGCAAATGAGGGAGTGTCAAAACGCTACTGACAGGTGTGCCAAAGCGCTAACAGCTACTAGGCGGCATGTGAAATTGCTACTAAAGGGCATTTCATCACACATGGAAGAAGAGGTTAAGTCTGATGTCCATGTGATTTCTACTCTGCGTTTCTCATGACTAGTTGATCAGATATCTACAAAAATGTATATTTTTTCTAGGGGGATAAGCGCTTACACAGCCATACCACCGCTGCCATATGTAAAAATATACCATATGCTCTCTTTAAGACATAAAAGGCTTTATATTCACTCCTGCTTTCCATTCTCAGGAGCGGAGCCAGGCTGCACGTCATGCTGACACGGACAGGTATGTATTGCAGGTATTGGGTTGCGTGTAAACCCTATGCCTACAAGGAATGGTTATGTTAGCTCCAGTCAAGCCGAGGGGAAAGCAAAGTCTCAGGGCTGTTTAATTTCCAGCGACCTGCCTTGTGCGGAGTCCGCCTGTCACTCAATCTGCCTAATACAAAGGACTGACTTAAGCAGTATTGAAGAAATTTAAATGAAGTTGCCGCTGTCTATCAGCGTTATACATTGCTTCTTAAAGCAGTTCCACCAAGGACTGATGAAGAGTCAGAGAAATCGGCGGTCACAGGGAAAGACGAGACACTTCATAGGAAGGATGGATCTGTTATTTAAGAAATGAGCAGGAGATGGATGCTGCAGGCGAGCATTCGTCCTTCACAAGAGTCATTTAATATTTGTCAGTGCTGTGTAACTTGGAGCTGATTATACATGATATACTGGGGCTCACAACTCTGCTCCCTGCTAATACAAGGCTGAACTCACTCACAGGCCAAGTCATACATCATATGTGATATATACACTCACAGGAATGCAGCAGAACCGCATTTGTCATTGGGAACTCAGGTTCTCTTCATTATTTTACATAGGACTGCAGGTAAACTTCATGTACCGTATAGATACATCCATAGTGCTAGCTTAGGCATGCACGCGGTACTTTGACTTTCCTTCTGCAGCCCTTCAATCAGGAAAAGGGGGTTTCTCTCAATGTTCAAATGTGCGAGACCACTGAAATTAGTGGCACTGATTTATTTTGGTGGGTGACGTACCGTATAAAGCTAATACACGTAAACGTATTATGCCTTTTCCAGAACTAAACATTTGAGTTCAATCATGGGAACGGATCGACATCTGGAATATCAAGCAAGACTTTTCTTCATCCAGCTTTCCTAATCTAAGAAGAAGGCATCAGACCTCAGACGTGACTCCATACAGCTCGCTCTTCCGTTGATGGCCCTACTTATCACCAGGGGTGAGGGTCGTTACTATAGGGGGCAGTGATGGTCTGACCATGAGGATCCACCCTTCTATGTCAGTTTGTCAGTTAGACTGCTGCGACCCCAACCGCCGCTCTGCTCATTTCCTATGGGGCTGCTGGAAAATGCCCCATAGAGAAAGATCGGAGCGTCAGAGTAACACACACTGCCGATCTTTTCTAATGGGGTACACAAGAACCCCGTTCTGCCAATCAGTGCTGCTCCCGACAATCAGGCTGCCACCGATCAAAAAAAAAAAAACAGGTGCTAAGATTTTTTTTTTATGAATTTAGGCTATTTTGAGAGCGCGGAATTCAAAAATCCCATTACTTTTGCTGAAATGGTTCTAGTTTTTGATATATTTCAACCGTGAAAATAATATATTCCCCAATGCGACTTGTGTGTGATAAATGCCATAGCTTTGGTTTTTTTGACTCTTGAAGGGTATGTGCACACGCTGCGAATTACTCTGCGGATTTTTCCGGACTGATTTTGGTAAATCCGCAGGTATCCGCACTGCGGATTTCCTGCGGAATTACCATTGATTTACAGCGATTTGTTTTGATAATTTTGTGCGGATTCCTATTATGGAGCAGGCGTAAACCGCTGCGGAATCCGCACAAAGAATTGACATGCTGCGGGATAAACAATGCTACGTTTCCGCGCGTTTTTTTTCTGCAGCATGTGCACTGCAGATTTTGCTTTTCATAGGTTTATATGGTACTGTACAACGCAAGGAAAACTGCTGCGAATCCGCAGTGGCCAATCCGCAGCAAAATCCACAACGTGTGCATATACCCAAACAGTGTCTTATGTAATGACATATCCCATCTAATTATTTTTTTAGTTCAATTTGTTGGCTTACAATACTATAAAAACAAATTTTTGAAGCCAAAGTTCTACAGTCATTAATTAACCAACAATTAAATATCTCCCAATTTAGAGTTAAATCTGTCAAAACCGAAGTCATTTTCTTAATCAGCACCATAAACTTATTATATAATCGCTCCGACATCATTGGCGCCAAAATCATTGTGTACTGGTGTTATCTATGATATAAGATAATTGTGATCATTTGTTTTCATCAAACAACCCCTTCAAGGGTGCCCAGAAGGTCTCCCTCCCGATATTGGTAAAAAGTATTATAAAGGATTCGAGATCAGTCGGGGCCACTGTTACAGATCAGCGATTTGCTTTGCGCTGCCCGGGTGCAGGTGATCGCCAGGGTGGCTGACCGTTATAGGGAGGGATGGTCTCAATTGGGAAAGAATTCATGAAAGTTATCCAGGATTAGACAAAGGTGCCATGTTATTGTAGGCCTGGTATTACAAGCCTTCTCTTGAAAGTGACCGTGACCGACCTGCAGTACCAAACACGGCCCACAGACTGTACCTTAACAAAAGTCATAACCGTTTAACCCCTTCACCCCAAAGCCTGTTTTCACCTAAGTGACAGGGCCAATTTTTACAATTCTGACCACTGTCACTTTATGAGGTCATAACTCTGAAACGCTTCAACGGATCCTGGTGATTCTGACACTCTTTTCTCGTGACATATTGTACTTCATGATAGTGGTAAAACTTCTTCGATATGACTTGCATTTATTTGTGAAAAAAACAAAAATTTGTCGGAAATTATGAAAATTTAGCAATTTTCAAACTCTTAGTTTTTATGCCCTTAAATTAGAGAGTTATATCACATAATATAGTTAATAAACAACATTTCCCACATGTCTGCTTTACATCAGCACAATTTTGGAAACATAATTTTTTTTTGTTAGGACGTTATAAGGGTTAAAAGTTGACCAGCGATTTCTCATTTTTGCAACAAAATTTGCAAAACCATTTTTTTACGGACCACCTCACACTTGAAGTGACTTTGAGGGGTCTATATGACAGAAAATGCCCAAAAATGACACCATTCTAAAAACTGCACCCCTCAAGGTACTCAAAACCACATTCAAAAAGTTTATTAACCCTTCAGGTGCTTCACAGGAATTTTTTGAATGTTTAAAAAAATTGAACATTTAACTTTTTTTTCACAAAATTTTTACTTCAGGTCCAATTTGTTTCATTTTACCAAGGGTAACAGGAGAAATTGGACCACAAAAGTCGTTGTACAATTTGTCCTGAGTACGCCGATACCCCATATGTGGGGGTAAACCACTGTTTGGGCACATGGCAGAGCTCGGAAGGGAAGGAGCGCCATTTGACTTTTCAATGCAAGATTTGCTGGAATTGAGATCGGAGCCCATGTCACGATTGGAGAGCCCCTGATGTGCCTAAACAGTGGAAACCCCCACAAGTGACACCATTTTGGAAAGTAGACCCCCTAAGGAACTAATCTAGATGTGTGGTGAGCACTTTGAACCTCCAAGTGCTTCACAGAAGTTTATAATGTAGAGCCGTAAAAAAAAATTTATATTAATTTTCACAAAAAATGATCTTTTTGCCCCAAATTTTTTATTTTCCCAAGGGTAACAGGATAAATTGGACCCCAAAAGTTGTTGTGCAATTTGTCCTGAGTACGTCGATACTTCATATATGGGGATAAACCACTATTTGAGCGCATGGCAGAGCTCGGAAGGGAAGGAGTGCCATTTGACTTTTCAATGCAAAATTGGCTGGAATTGAGATCGGACGCCATGTCGCATTTGGAGAGCCCCTGACGTGCCTTAACAGTGGAAACCCCCCACAAGTGACCCCATTTTGGAAAGAAGACCCCCTAAGGAACTTATCTAGATGTGTGGTGAGCACTTTTAACCCCCAATTGTTTCACTAAAGTTTAGAATGTAGCATTGTGAAAATTAAAAAATCATTTTTTATTTCCACAAAATGATGTTTTAGCCCGCAATTTTTTTCCCCAAGGGTAACAGGAGAAATTGGACCACAAATGTTATTGTCCAATTTGTCCTGAGTACGCTGATACCCCACATGTGGGGGGGAACCACCGTTTGAGTGCATGGCAGAGCTCGGAAGGGAAGGAGCACCGTTTGAAATGCAGACTTAGATGGATTGGTCTGCAGGCGTCACGTTGCATTTGCAGAGCCCCTGACAGGGGCGTAACTATAGCGGTCGCAGAGGTCGCAATTGCGACGGGGCCCGGACTTCCTAAGGGCCCGGACCCGCCCCCGCCCTTCCGTCCATGGACAATAGCGAAGGAGAATGAATGACTCACCGACCAAACCATTTGTGAGTGACCCGCAGCAGGGAGCCGTCACCGCAGGTCCTCCAATTACATAGGGGAAGATGGATGGAGTCAATGCAGTCACATGATCCAACCATGTGACCTGGAGAGGCGTGTCCACACAGGTCCTTCAGTGAGTCGCACCAAAGGAAAGGAGTCAGGACTGGCCCCCTGCCTGCTGCTCTCCCTGCTCCTCAGCCTCATCTCCCCTGTAAGTGGCAGCCGCTGCAGAACTTCATTACAATCGGAAAAGTTCTTGTTCTCATCAGCTCTGCTGTGCCGGCAGATATGGAGCCGAGCTGAGATTGTCTCCATGTTTGGGAGTGAGTCGGTCAGATGTAGCAGTGCTGAGGGGCTCGGTGTTTGCAGGGAGTTGTCATGGTGTAGAGAGTGGTCAGCAGCAGTGTAAGATGTAGCAGTGCCATGTTTGTTATTTGTAGCAGGGCTGCAGTGTTTTATCCACACGTGTCCGGATGACTTTGTCCAGATGTAGCTGAGTTTGTGGAGATGTAGCAGAGCTAAAATAGTTCTGTGTTTTCTTAGACGTGGCACAGCAGAGCCTGACTTATGCAGAGAAATGTAGCAGAGCTGAGTGTGTATGATGTAGCGGATCAGCAGAGCTGAGGTTTATTCGCAGACGCAGAATAGCAGAGCTGTGAGATGATAAAGCACACAGCCGGCTCTGCTACATGTCCCATATTCCCTGCTGCAGAGGCCTCCAGGGCTGGCGGCTGCTACAGATCTCCTGCGGCTGTGGAACTACAAAGCTCAGCTCCATGCTGGCAATCCTCTCCTCTGTAGGGAGCAGGGACCTCTGGAGTCGGTGGATTTCCTTCCTCCATCACTGCCCTCTGAGTGCAGAGTCCCGGGAATTCCCAGGTTCATCCTTATTGTTGGTGCCGCTCATGTAAAGTGTTGGCTTCAGCCTGGCACCTGCCATGTTCTGGAGCTGGTGGAGGTTCCTGCCTCCCTCTGGTGCTGACAGAGTTAATACCCCGTATTCCTGGTGCTGCCACTATATGTGCTGGCATTACAGCCTGGCACCTTCCCTGCACCTTCCCTGCACCCTCCATGGCACCTTCCCTGGGACCTTCCCTGCACCTTCCCTGCTTCTTCCCTGCACCCTCCCTGGCACCTTCCCTGTGACGTTTCCTGCTTCTTCCCTTCACCTTCCCTGGCACCTTCCCTGCACCTTCCCTGGGACCTTCCCTGCTTCTTCCCTGGCACCTTCCCTGCTTCTTCCCTGGGACCTTCCCTGTTCCTTCCCTGGCACTACCTGCTCCTTCCCTGGCACCTTCCCTGCTCCTTCCCTGGCACCTTCCCTGCTCCTTCCCTGGCACCTTCCCTGCACCTTCCCTGGGACCTTCCCTGGACCTTCCCTGCTCCTTCCCTGGCACTACCTGCTCCTTCCCTGGCACCTTCCCTGCACCTTCCCTGGGACCTTCCCTGGCACCTTCCCTGCTCCTTCCCTGGCACCTTCCCTGCTCCTTCCCTGGCACCTTCCCTGGCACCTTCCCTGCACCTTCCCTGGGACCTTCCCTGGACCTTCCCTGCTCCTTCCCTGGACCTACCCTGCTTCTTCCCTGCACCTTCCCTCTGGACCTGCGCTAGGAACGGGAGAGGTGAGGATTTTACTTTTTTTTTTTCTTTATCTCTGACTCTGTCTGGGGGCAATGCTGGAGACCATGGGGCAGATTGCTGGACACACTGGGGCAATACTGGAGACCATGGGGCAGAATGCTGGACACACTGGGGCAATACCTTTGACCATGGGGCAGATTGCTGGACACTGGGGCAATACTGGAGACCCTGGGGCAGATTTCTGGACACACTGGGGCAGATTTCTGGACATACTGGGGCAATGCTGGAGACCCTGGGGCAGACTTCTGGACACACTGGGGCAATGCTGGACACTGGGGCAGATTTTTGGACACATTGAGGCAATGCTGGAGACCCTGGGGCAGATTTCTGGACACACTGGGGCAATGCTGGACACTGGGGCAGATTGCTGGACACACTGGGGGTAATATGCTGGACACACTGGGGCAATGCTGGACACTGGGGGTAATATGCTGGGGACACTGGGGGTAATATGCTGGACACACTGGGGGTAATATGCTGGACACACTGGGGCAATGCTGGACACTGGGGGTAATATGCTGGACACACTGGGGGTAATATGCTGGACACACTGGGGCAGACTGCTGGACACACTGGGGCAATGCTGGACACTGGGGGTAATATGCTGGACACACTGGGGCAATGCTGGACACTGGGGGTAATATGCTGGACACACTGGGGGTAATATGCTGGACACACTGGGGCAGACTGCTGGACACACTGGGGCAATGCTGAACACTGGGGCAGATTGCTGGACACACTGGGGGCAGTGCTGGACATACTGGGGCAGATTGCTGGACACACTGGGGGTAATATGCTGGACACACTGGGGCAGATTGCTGGACACACTGGGGGCAGGACTTGAGGCATGGGCAGAATGTAGATACGGGGCATGATTGGAGACACGGGGCAGGATTGGATCATGGGGCAGGATGGATACGATGGAGACATATGGGGCAGGATGTGGAGATCATATGGGGTAGAATGGATACTCATGAGGGCAGGATGCGAGAACATATGGCTGGAGCCAGGAATGAGACACACGGGGCCAGGGTGGGGAATATTATTACCATAGGGGCTAATTAAGGGATATTATTACTGCAGTGATGTATTTATTTTATTTTTTGAGTATACTGTTTTAAATGGGGGGGCGGTCCTGTTACTATGCAGAATGACACTATATCGCCTTTTTTTCTTCATGTGATGTAATGTAGAAGTTGTGAAAAGTTAAGTAATGTGTTCTGCAAGCGGAGCTCGAGATAACTGTGTTATTTCCTGCAGAAACGAGTCCTGGCTGGAAGGAATGATGGCGGTCTATGCTGGATGAAAGATGAAGGACTTCACCTAGAGACGTCACTGGTGAGTCAGTGTTACCTATACACTGACACTATACACTGTATACTATATACAGAGGTCCTGTGTACAATGTCACCAGTGATCACTGTATTATCTATACATTATATACAGAGCTCCTGTGTATAATACCACCAGTGATCTCTGTATTACCTCTACACAGACACTGCATACTAAGTACAGATCTCCTGTGAATACTGGCACTTATCGTGATAGTATTGTGGTTTTTTTTTTTATTACTGATCAGTATTGTAGTATTCAGTCACTATGTGGTGGTAATATGTGGTCTGGAAATGGTGTTGTGGTATTTGTCCCTTGTATGTAGTATTATTCGGTCACTATGTGGTCTGGTCATGGTGTGGTGGTATTACGTCACAGGTTTGGCATGTGGGGGTGACACCATTAGGCCCAGTTTAAGTTCTACAAAACAGGAAAACCATTTTTGGTAACCTTTGTGTGTATTGAGCCGGGGGAGGGGGGGGGGGGCGCCAAACTCGGGAACAGCCCCGGGCGGCAAAAGCTCTAGCTACGCCTCTGAACAGCACACAGATTTCAAACGCCGGGAGTGCGCTTGGAATTAGAGCGAGGGAGGACATATTACTGTAGGGACATGTTGGTTATAAAATCATTTTTCTCAGCGAGTACAGGGCAGTATTAGGTCAGACTATACAACATTGCAACACAACTATAGTGTGCGAAATGAATAGGGAAAATGTGAATTTCGGTGGGAAATATTTTGGCGCGGGGGGCCCCATTTGAAAGTTCGCATCGGGGCCCCTCACTTTGTAGTTACGCCACTGGCCCCTGATGTACCTAAACAGTAGAAACCCCCCACAAGTGACCCCATATTGGAAACTAGACCCCCCAAGGAACTTATCTAGATGTGTTGTGAGAGCTTTGAACCAACAAGTGTTTCACTACAGTTTATAACGCAGAGCCGTGAAAATAAAAAATATTTTTTTTTCCACGAAAATGATATTTTATCCCCTATGTTTTTATTTTCCCAAGGGTAACAGGACAAATTGGACCCCAAAAGTTGTTGTCCAACTTGTCCTGAGAACGCTGATACCCCATATGTTGGGGGGAACCACTGTTTGGGCACACAGGAGAACTCGGAAGGGAAGGAGCCCTGTTTTACTTTTTCAAAGCAGAATTGGCTGGAATTGAGATCGGACGCCATGTCGCGTTTGGAGAGCCCCTGATGTGCCTAAACAGTGGAAACCCCCAATTATAACTGAAACCCTAACCCCAACCCTAGCCCTAACCCTAGCCCTAACCCTAACCCTAACCCTAGCCCTAACCCTAACGGGAAAATGGAAATAAATACATTTTTTTACATTTTATTATTTTTCCCTAACTAAGGGGGTGATGAAGGGGGGTTTGATTTACTTTTATAGCGTTTTTTTGGCGGATTTTTATGACTGGCAGCTGTCACACACTAAATGACGCTTTTTATTGCAAAAAATAGTTTTTGCATCACCACATTTTGAGAGCTATAATTTATCCATATTTTGGCCCACAGAGTCATATAAGGTCTTGTTTTTTGCGGGACGAGTTGACGTTTTTATTGGTAACATTTTCGGGCAGATGACATTTTTTGATCGCTTTTTATTCCGATTTTTGGGAGGCGGAATGAACAAAAACCAGCAATTCCTGAATTTCTTTTAGGGGGGGGCGTTTATACCGTTCCACGTGTGGTAAAATGGATAAAGCAGTTTTATTCTTCAGGTCAGTACGATTACAGCGATACCTCATTTATGTAATTTTTTTTATGTTTTGGCGCTTTTACACAATAAAAACTATTTTATATAAAAAAATAATTGTTTTTGCATCGCATTATTCTGAGAGCTATAACTTTTTTATTTTTCTGCTGATGATGCTGTATGGCAGCTTTTTTTTTGCGGGACAAGATGATGTTTTCAGCGGTACCATGGTTATTTTTATCCGTCGTTTTGATCGCGTGTTATTCCAGTTTTTGTTCGCCTGTATGATAATAAAGCAATGTTTTTTGCCTTGTTTTTTTTTTTTTTTTTTGCGGTGTTCACTGAAGGGGTTAACTAGTGGGATAGTTTTATAGAGCGGGTCGTTACGGACGCGGCGATACCAAATATGTGTACATTTATTTATTTATTTTTTTATTTGGGGATTTTTTTTATTTTTTTTTACACATTCTATTTTTTTTTTTTTTTACTTTCTAACATTGTCCCAGGGTGGGACATCTGTGTATTAGATCAGATCGTTGATCTGACACTGCATAGCACACTGTCAGATCAACGATCTGACATGCAGTTTAGCTGGCTCTCCAGCGCCTGCTCTCTTCATGACCCGGAAGGAGTCCGGCGGCCATCTTGGATCCGGGGACTCCTTCCGGGTCACCGGAGCAACGCGATCTCATTGCGTTGCTCCGGTGGGAGAGCGCAGGGAGCCCCCGTCCCTGCGCGATCCCCCTCTATGCCGCTGTCACTACTGACAGCGGCATCAGAGGGGTTAAATGCCCGCGATCGGCGATAGCGCCGATCGTGGGCATTGCTGCGGGGTGTGTTGTGAATTCTGTGGCTGAATTCACTTCTGTGGTCACAAGTGGTATTGCAGTCTCTGGGCTTCCTCCCTCAGGTGTTTTGGTGAGCTCGTTGGCTGCCTTGCTATTTAGCTCCACCTGAGTCTGTCTTCCTTGCTCCTTGTCAATGTTCCAGTGTTGGATCTGAGCTACTGCATCTTTCCTGTGGCCTGCTGCTTTGCTAGATAAGTGCTTCTAGTTTGTTTTCTTTTTTTTCTGTCCAGCTTGCTATTAACTTTTGCTGGAAGCTCTGAGAAGCAAAGGGGTGCACCGCCGTGCTGTTAGTTCGGCACGGTGGGTCTTTTTGCCCCTTTGCGTGGTTTTCGTTTTAGGGTTTTTTGTAGACTGCATAGTTCTCTTTGCTATCCTCGCTCTGTCTAGAATATCGGGCCTCACTTTGCTGAATCTATTTCATTCCTACGTTTGTCTTTTCATCTTGCTAACAGTCATTATATGTGGGCAACCGAGAGTTGCTGGCCATGAAGTGGGCATTCGAGGAGTGGCGTCATTGGCTTGAGGGTGCTAAGCATCGCGTGGTGGTTTTGACTGATCATGAGAACCTTACTTATCTTGAGTCTGCCAAGCGCTTGAATCCTAGACAGGCCCGTTGGTCGTTATTTTTTGCTCGTTTTGATTTTGTGATTTCATACCTTCCGGGCTCTAAAAATGTGAAGGCGGATGCTCTGTCTAGGAGTTTTGTGCCCGATTCTCCGGGGTTATCTGAGCCGGCGAGTATCCTCAAGGAAGGAGTCATTGTGTCTGCCATCTCCCCTGATTTGCGGAGAGTGTTGCAGAAATTTCAGGCTAATAAACCTGATCGTTGTCCGGCCGAGAAACTGTTCGTCCCTGATAGGTGGACTAGTAAAGTTATCTCTGAACTTCATTGTTCGGTGCTGGCCGGTCATCCAGGAATCTTTGGTACCAGGGAGTTGGTTGCTAGATCCTTCTGGTGGCCATCTCTGTCACGGGATGTGCGTGCTTTTGTGCAGTCCTGTGGAATTTGTGCTAGGGCTAAGCCCTGCTGTTCACGTGCCAGTGGGTTGCTTTTGCCCTTGCCGGTCCCGAAGAGGCCTTGGACACATATTTCGATGGATTTCATTTCTGACCTTCCCGTTTCTCAAAAAATGTCGGTCATTTGGGTGGTCTGTGATCGCTTTTCTAAAATGGTCCATCTGGTGCCCTTGGTTAAATTGCCTTCCTCCTCTGATTTGGTGCCTTTGTTCTTTCAGCATGTGGTTCGTTTACATGGCATTCCTGAGAATATTGTTTCTGACAGAGGTTCCCAGTTTGTCTCGAGGTTCTGGCGAGCCTTTTGTGGTAGGATGGGCATTGACCTATCTTTTTCCTCGGCCTTCCATCCTCAGACTAATGGCCAGACCGAACGAACCAATCAGACCTTGGAAACATATCTGAGATGTTTTGTTTCCGCTGACCAGGATGATTGGGTGTCATTTTTGCCGTTGGCTGAGTTCGCCCTTAATAATCGGGCCAGCTCGGCTACCTTGGTCTCTCCATTTTTCTGCAATTCTGGGTTCCATCCTCGTTTCTCTTCAGGACAGGTTGAGTCTTCGGACTGTCCTGGTGTGGATTCTGTGGTGGACAGGTTGCAGCAGATCTGGACTCAGGTAGTGGACAATTTGACCTTGTCCCAGGAGAAGGCTCAGCTTTTCGCTAATCGCAGACGCCGTGTGGGACCCCGACTTCGTGTTGGGGATCTGGTTTGGTTATCTTCTCGTCATATTCCTATGAAGGTTTCCTCTCCTAAATTTAAACCTCGTTTTATTGGTCCGTATAGGATTTCTGAGATTCTCAATCCGGTGTCTTTTCGTCTGACCCTCCCAGACTCCTTTTCCATACATAATGTATTCCATAGGTCGTTGTTGAGGAGATACGTGGCACCTATGGTTCCATCTGTGGAGCCTCCTGCCCCTGTTTTGGTGGAGGGGGAATTGGAGTATATTGTGGAGAAGATTTTGGATTCTCGTGTCTCTAGACGGAAACTCCAGTATCTGGTCAAATGGAAGGGTTATGCTCAGGAAGATAATTCCTGGGTTTTTGCCTCTGATGTCCATGCCCCAGATCTTGTTCGTGCCTTTCATGTGGCTCATCCTGGTCGGCCTGGGGGTTCTGGTGAGGGTTCGGTGACCCCTCCTCAAGGGGGGGGTACTGTTGTGAATTCTGTGGCTGAATTCACTTCTGTGGTCACAAGTGGTATTGCAGTCTCTGGGCTTCCTCCCTCAGGTGTTTTGGTGAGCTCGTTGGCTGCCTTGCTATTTAGCTCCACCTGAGTCTGTCTTCCTTGCTCCTTGTCAATGTTCCAGTGTTGGATCTGAGCTACTGCATCTTTCCTGTGGCCTGCTGCTTTGCTAGATAAGTGCTTCTAGTTTGTTTTCTTTTTTTTCTGTCCAGCTTGCTATTAACTTTTGCTGGAAGCTCTGAGAAGCAAAGGGGTGCACCGCCGTGCTGTTAGTTCGGCACGGTGGGTCTTTTTGCCCCTTTGCGTGGTTTTCGTTTTAGGGTTTTTTGTAGACTGCATAGTTCTCTTTGCTATCCTCGCTCTGTCTAGAATATCGGGCCTCACTTTGCTGAATCTATTTCATTCCTACGTTTGTCTTTTCATCTTGCTAACAGTCATTATATGTGGGGGGCTGCCTATTCCTTTGGGGTATTTCTCTGAGGTAAGTCAGGCTTGTATTTCTATCTTCAGGCTAGTCAGCTCCTCAGGCAGTGTCGAGTTGCATAGGTAGTTATAGGCGCAATCCACTGCTGCTTATAGTTGTGTGAGGATAGATCAGGTACTGCAGTCTACAGAGATTCCATGTCTCAGAGCTCGTCCTATTGTTTTTGGTTATTGCCAGATCTCTGTATGTGCGCTGATTACTGCACGCTGTGTTGCCTGATTGCCAGCCATAACAGGGGTGTCAGCTGTCATATACAGCTGACACCTGCACCCGATCACTGCGGCGCTCAGCGCGAGACCGCGGTGATCGGTGCGCCGTACTAGTACTGCTGCTGGCACTAATGCAGTGCCGGCAGCGCAGTACTAGTACGGCGCATGGCACGAAGGGGTTAAGGATTTATCTGGCAACAAGCATGTTTACTGTTAGTAATACCAATGCGGAATAATTATTGTAGCTGTGGACTACAGAACTACAGAAGTGTGAAAAGTATTGACCCCTTCCAGATTTCCTCTTCTTTTGCATGTTTGTCACACTTAAATGTTTCAGATCACCAAACAATGTAAATATTAGACAAAAGATAACACAAGTAATCACAAAATGCAGGTTTTAAATGAAGGTCTTTATTACTAAGGGAAAAAGAAATCCAAACCTACAGGGCCCTGTGTGAAAAAGTGATTGACCCCCTGACCCTTAAAACATAAATAACTGTGATTTATCACATTTTTGGGAAATCAGGAAGGGGGCAAACACTTTCACACGACAGTATAATACAGACTGTAATACAGGATCAGCACAGGATCAGTAATATAATGTATGTACACAGTGATTCCACCAGCAGAATAGTGAATGCAGCTCTGGAGTATAATAATACAGGATGAAACTCAGGGACAGTACCAGCAAATTACATATTAATGTAAAATATATATAACTATACAAATCTATATATATTTATATATATATATATATAACTGTACAAAGTTCTTTCATTTTCACCATATTCTTATCACCCCACTTTTTCTCTGCCCTGTGATGGGACAAGCACAGATAAATCAAGGATTTCTGTATGAATTCTGTAATCACCTACTGTCGACGATGCCAGTTACACTCTTATCGATGATAATTAATTGCACAGGGTATCATATGGTCATTATTACTCGCCTCCAATGACTGGCTGATCTTCGGACCATCTGTCCCTCTCTTTCCTTCTAAAAACAGGTATTTGATTTTCCTCTTGTTCTCGGCTAAACACCAGGTGTCTCTTCATATTACGGCCCAATTTCTCAGTTTCTGCTTTGGGAACCCTTTCCCCTGGGATTTGTGCTCGCGTCGGCGCTTCGTAACCCCATCATTGTGGGTTTATTACAGCACCATTTTTCTGCTGTGCTATATATCACTTTTCAGGAGCCAGAACTTTACAGTGACTACACACAGAGCCCTCAAGACATGAAATACATACCCTGAAAAGTTTTTTCCTTTGACAGATATATAATCTCCATTTTTACAGGTCATGTAGATAAATGGGCATCTTTAAAAAAATAAATAAATAAATATCCTCATAATCTGAGCAACAATCCAGAATTGGATGTGTTAGTGTACAAAACAGCTGCAGGCTTATGCTAAAGGGTTGTCTTAAGCAGACAGCAGATGGCGCTGTGTTAACAGAAGGCGCAAGCTGTAAAAATGACCTTCTGGCAAGTAGTGGTCCCTGAAGGCATTCCTGTGTATAGTTTCGGGACGTCTCATCCTCAGACTGAGCCCTGGCATTCAGATGCACAT